>NW_010132591.1:0-11551 GCF_000699245.1 Pterocles gutturalis
CCGTCAAATCCATGTCCCTCCAACTTATAAACAAGAATGTCATGTGGGACAGTGTTAAAAGCTTTGCGCAAGTCCAGGTAGATGATGTCAGTTGCCCTTCCTCTATCCACCAGCGCTGTGGCCCTGTCGCAGAAGGTCACCAAATTCGTCAGGCACGATTCTCCCTTGGTAAAGCCGTGTTGGTTGTCACCAATCACCTGCTTGTTTTCCATGTGCCTTAGCATAGAATCCAGAAGGATTTTCTCTATGATCTTGCCAGGCACAGAGATGAGACTGACCGGCCTGTAGTTTCCTGGGTCTTCCTTATTTCCTTTTTTAAAAATGAGTCACTGATTCCTCCCCCTAGATGAACACCTCTAAAGGCTGAGTACAAAGACCATTAAATGGAACTGAGAGCTTCAGAGGTCTTGCATTACTAACACTGTAGGGGCTTTTCATTATTATTATCTGGGATTTTTAAAATCCAAAATGAGTTTCATAGAGTGAGTCATACACCTGGGACAGATGTGTACAGAAGAATCTCTGAACTAGTGACTGTAGCATTGAGGACTCTAAATTTCTTTTTCCTTACTCAAGTGTAAAATTTCCTGTGGAGGAAATGCCTAGAATGTCCAGATGGACATTGACTCAGCCAGTGAAGCTTCTAATAATTATTACTTATGTACTATGTAGTGGAAGTGAGGTATCAGTACGCTTCCATAGGAATACCTTAGTGGATACAGGGACAAAAAAGAAATATTTTTTTTGTGTTTTTCTGCCTCCATTACTCTGTTACTCATTGGAACAGTGTTCTCTGGAGAGGAAGATGTTCTTAAATATACCAAACTCTTCTCCTGACAACTTGAATATTACTGACCCATACAGAGGCCCTCAGGTTATTCTAGCCTGACACATTGGCATATGACTCTTTTATTTTTCTCTCTGTAGAGCAAGTAGTGAAAAGGACACCAGGCCAACCTTTAAAAATTTTCTTTAAATTCCTAGACCGGTTGCTTAAAATACAAGTTCACCATCCCCTGAGACTCAGATCAACCATGTATCTATCTCAGGAGGTTTGCAGTTGCTTTCGCTCCATAAAGGGGATGAGGTTTCACTCCAATGGAGAAATCCTTCTCAGGTAACTGTAGGCCTCAATATCTATGTTGTAAGATCATTTATCACCAGTTGACTTTGGTTTTAATTGATAGCTGACAGCGAGCTGTCCCTTTGATATATTTCATAAGGTGGTCAGTCCTTCAAGTGACCTTTACATACCTAATGCAAATAGAAGTTTTCTACCCGTGAACTGAGATATCTTTCCAAAGAGCAGAGAGCAGAGGGAATTTACAGCTGAAAAGCAGATCATCACGTAACCAATGTAATGGATCCCCAGGGCACAGGTCACGTACGTCTGGAAGAGAAGAGACAAGGGTGACATGTTTTCTTCAGTGAAAATATGCAGCTAAGGTTCAAGGGTCTTAGCCTGAGTATTGGTAAACAGCCAGCATGGATGAGATCAAAGGAGCACAGCGACAGCGTTTGCTGACAAGTCCCTGGCGTATTGACATAGTTGGCCTTCAGTAGCGATATTGCTAGCCCAGTTCCCAATCAGGCTGATGCCATGCAAACAGAGCAGCAACAAGCAGGAAAAGAAACCGGCGCACTGTTCATTATGCAAATAAAACTCCTGGAAGCGGCATTAGGAATTTTTGCTCTTCCCTTCATAGCCCAAGAGATGAACAGTGGCAGTTGCCACTGCAGTCATTGCAGAGCAGCTCCCAGGAAATGAAGGGGACCTCACCTATAAGAGTGTACAGCCAATGGGTATGGCCATGGAGTGAGTGCCCCTTCCAATCCATTCAAACACAGCAGCAAGTGCATTCTTCCATCTGCTTGTATGCAAGGTTTGAAAGCTTAAGTGTCAAATAAGCAGCCCAGGAAGTTTGTCCCCTTTCTTTGGAGGCTTTCTCAATGAATGTCTGGAGAACACACCTGCTGTGGGTCTAGGTTTGTAGAGGAACTGGAGGAGCAGAGGTAGTTTTGATAATTTCAGTCTATTGGGGTCTGGACTTGTTGCACTAGTGGCTGGTGAGGGCTGTCAGCCAGCCACGTTGAGAGTTTGCCCTCTTACTGTAAAGTTTCTCAAAATAAAATATGTGGTAAGTGTGCTGACTTGCACTTATACAAACTCTAGGGAAACCAGAAGGAAGGAAGATGGAAAAGCTTTGCAGACTTCTGGCTTTTCTCCCAGTTTATTATTTACAACAAGCTGAAGAGTTTGAACCTGTAACTCTCTGCTGTGGCCTCCACTGGTGAATTAAGCTCTCTACTGAGCTCTTTTTAAGGCTGTTCCAAGGGACATATTTAAAGCTGGCCTCTCCTGTTTGAAGATGTCACTCAGAGTTCATTCAACTACAAGTAAGCAGTAATTTAGCAGACCGCAAATCGCCAGTGAAAACATCTTCATTTAACAAGTAAATATAGATCAGATGCAACAGTATGACCCAAAAGGCACAAAAAACAGTCAGAAAGAAATAGATTTTCATTGTCATCCACACCTTTGTGTAGTCACCAGAAAGAAATCCCTGTTCAAACCCACTGTACATTGTCAGAGGGATTAGAAGACACTGTCTTTTATCTTTAAGATGCTGGAAAGTTGCTAGGAACGTAGACCAAAAGGATGGTGTCTCTAGTATTTCTTTCTCAGTCTCTGCTTGGTCAGATTTGATCTGGTCCAGAAATACAACAATCAGCAACACAGCTAGCACACCACTAGCTGCAAAAAAAAACAAAACAAAAAGTTCATGAAAAAAAATGAGGAATGCTGGAAGAAGGATGGGAAGTCGCTTGCTGCTGTTATTGTTCTGACTTAGTGCTTAGCTCTCTGGGGGATGTTTTGGCAGATGTCTCTGATTCCGCCGCAGTGTAAAGGCCATTTCTGTATAAACAAGGTGGCCTGATCTACATTCACATCTTCTGCGTACAGCTGCGTGCCTCGCAAATCCCCTGCAACCGCCTGTTGTGACAGCTGCTGGGCCAGCTGCGCGGCCGCAGAGGGTGATCGCCCACCCTTCCAGGGCAAGCCAGGGGTCGCGGGGATGGGGAGCTGGCCAGAAACAGCTCCCTCGGGAGCTATCAGAAGACTTTAAATCAACACGAGAGAGGAATATTCACTTCCAGTGCCAAGGTTTGCATGGCTAGAGGGGGAATCTTCCTTCCATTACATGGAAAGAAAAATAAAGGGCTAGAAGTAGTACTGCTGTCTTGGATCCTTTTTTTTTTTTTTTTTTGGTCAGCTTGGAGCCAGGCTTTGAGTATGAAATATGTACTATTTTAAAGGTAGTGACCAACCCTTGGTGATTTGAAAAAGACAGAAGTTGCAGCTTTGAACCTGTAATTTCCTAGCAGAAGCAGCATATGAAAGAATATGAAAGAATACATGGGGTAGTTAATCAGCAAATCGGTCTGGGTTTATTGCTTGTGGAGTGAATCAATATGATTTTTTCCATGCTACCAGGAAGATAACTGTGGCTCCTTATATAAATGAAGCAGCCACAGGTTCACAACTGATTGATTTCTTACAGATGCAAGGCATTATGTTTCCTCTCTTACTTATGCTAACTAGAAATTCGTCCATGGAAACAAGTGGAGTTCAGGGTAAGAGGAAAACCAGGCACCTCTTCCCATCCACACAGCCTGTTTAATGTGCTCCTGTGTTTCTGTGTATGGGCATGCTCCATTCTATGAACTTTTAAGGTCCAAATATATTAGCGGATTTACAGTAAATTGCCATAAATATTTTATTGCTTATTATTTCTCATCCACGTCTCCTATAATGAAATAGTATTCTCCAGTGTCCTGGTTGTCCACTGTGGCTGAGCTGGGAACCCTTCGTGATGTAAGCCATTGTCAGTTCTGCAAAGGTGCTTATTGGCGCTTGTGGGCTGATTGCAGGACTTACATGGGCGAGAGCAGGACATCCACATTTACAGGACAACTATGCTAACAAATATGTCAAATGAATCAAGAGCAATTATAGGAGATAACTAACTGCATGGCTTAATAGTGGTTGGTATGAACATAAATAGAAACATCCACAGTCCTCAAGAAAACTAAACAACAAAAGACCTATCCATTATTGTCTCCACCCAAGCCAGGCAAAATATGTATTCAGCTACCAAATAGAGGAGATATTTTAAAAACGTCAGTGAATGAAATATTTAGCTATTTGGTTTCCCTCGAGGTAGGAAAAGACATATCTTTTATTAAGAGCTTAAAAGAAAAATGAAACCCAACTGATGCAGGGTCAGTAGACAGCAGGGTTGCATTCATTTTGCATGAGCAAAGCCTAAGGGAGTGCTGTATATTTTAGTCATCAAATTTAAATTTAAACTTGTGAGCCAAACCTGCCGTTAGCAGAAAGACATCAGCTCCAGCACACTCTGCAAGGGAAGAGGGGGGATATTCTTTGCATTTTTCATCAATGAGGAATGGAGGTTGGGGAAGGAGGGAGGGTTTGCTGCGATGTGTTTGTCTGGCGAAGGCTGGCTCTGACCAGATCACAGACTCTCTGTTGGAGCGTATGACAAACTTCGTGCATCTGTCTCAGCATAGAGAGTACATCTGTGTGCAGAGGCTGCAAAGATATTTTAACAGAGCTAAGGGACGCATTGCCTTACCAGATACTTCCCTTTATGCAGAGAAGAGCCAGATACTTTTTGAAGTTTCCTCACTGAATGAATCTTTGCATATCTATTTTTGTCTTTCTGATTTTTGATGGCATCTGCATTCCCTGTCTTTGATTCCTTTCTCTTCTTATGCAAGGAAGGTCTATAGCAACTGTAGTGACTAAATGGGAGACATGCCACTTCACCTGGTGCTTCTCTTTTTCTTCACCTTTCACACTACGGTATTATAATTCAAGCATCATGGCTGAGAATCGACTGAAGTTGTAAAATCTCAGCAGGGATCCAAAAACCTCCCCCAAATCATTGCATGTTCTGGGAGGCGTGGTTCAGGTCTGCCTCTAATTACAGTGCAGTTCTTGTGCTAAAGCTGTTTTACACCTGGTAGGACACCAGCCAGTTCTGATAGGCATCCCCAGGTGACTAGAAGTTGGTGAGTTCAAGTACTACTTGCTGGGCTGCTCTTAGCATCTTGGACCTCTGCATGCACATATAAATCTTCCCAATGGCATCAGTAACTAGTTCACTACTGCTGATCCTGAAGACAGTAAATTTAAAACTATCTCATGCATAACTGGATAAGCTGCTGCAATCCTCTAATTGCAATGTGGGCATACTTTTGGTTCTAGTCTGTGCAGCAATGCTGACTTTGGGTGAAACAGTGGGGTCACCATTACTGGGCTTCGGCTTTATTCCACGTAAAAAGTGTAAAAAATATCTTGCTCCTCCTTTAGATAAAAATTATACATCACTGGTGTAAAGCATTTGCAACTCTTTAGGAAGGAGTTGTTTACAGCTCTCACATATCTTGCTTGCTTTTAGCAAATTGGATTCAAGGAGGAAATTGGAAACTTAATCTGCAAAGTCACGCTAGGTTTCACAAGTAGTAGGTTCTCCATCAGTGCTATTCATTAAAGATTGTGAGGAGTACTTACCAGTGTAGAACCCTAGCAGAGTGTAGATTAAGGAGTGGGAGGGTTCTGCTGAGCCAGTGGCATTAGCAGTATCAGTCATGCAGTCATAGGCTCCGCAGCATGCCAGGTTTTCTTCTGAGGTTTCCACTAGTTCAGTAAGAACCAAAAGAAAGGCAGGATAGGGAAGAGATTGCATGAGTGCACACTATATGTAAGGATATAAGGAGAAGGGAATCCAGCGCTCGGTGATTGGTCCTGGTTTCAGATCCTTCCTGATGTTTGACTTCAGAATCCCAGTTCAACACACACACGTTTGGTCTAACAGAAGCAGTTTCTCAAGAGAGAGTACTGAACTGATGGTTACACGGAAACATGGACTAAAGCCAGAGCCTGGAATCTGAATCCAAGCTCAATTTGCAGTTTTAAAGTTTCAGTGTGTATCTGTACCTCTTCATCATAATATCCCACAAGACAGGTCCCTCAGTTTACACCACCACTGAACTGCTGGACCTCAGGTCTTACAGCCAGAGCACCTTATCCTTCTCCAGGTAATTTCTGTGTACGTTATAGGAATAGAAACCACCTTGAAGCATTGTTTTGTTTTATAAATTCAAATTACGGTTACCTACTAATGCAGTCTTCCAAGAAATCAGCTTTTCCTGGCTTTGTTATTGGTTTTATTACTTTTTGAAAACATACTCGAAATTTGAAGAGTTTGGCAGGGTTTGGAGTAAGACGTTTGCTTTGTTCAATCCCATCAGTGTTGTGCTGGGCATGTGTCAGAGCCACACACGTGTGTGTACTCACACACCCTGTGTCACCATGACACTGTGCTCACTTCCTCCAGTACACTCTTTGTAAAGAAAAACTACTAACCCAAAGCGTGAGCCTGAATAAGCTGTGCAGTGAAGGATGACCAAACAACATACAATTGTTTCAATGCTTTCATTGCAGAATCTGTTGCTGGTCCAAGCATAATAAAGGGCAGTACAGTGTACCTTGGCTGATCCCTTAAACTGGACTTGATCTGTGATTTTTCAAGTAGGGTTATCATGTAACTACTTTTAGTGTGTTTTTCCCCATTGCTTCCAATCAAAGCTGTTGCGATGTGAATCAGCTGTTTAACCAGCTTCATAAACAACTTCAACATCAGATAAAACTTAGTAACGTAAAGAAAATCATTACCTTACAGACAGTGGCTACTGCTACACAGTTTAAACAAACAGACCCTTAGCAAAATTGATAATTTTTTACTAAAATTACTCGATGACTAACCATATGCAAAAGGTGAGTCACAGTAGTAAAGTATGTAAAATGAGTTTTTTTATTTGTTCGTGCACCATCTGAGGATGAAGATGCACATGCAACTAGTGATCTGGAAGCTGCAAAGCAGGATTTGCTCTGTTCCTCTGGAAATAAGGCTGCAATATTGATGAGAGAGGATGGATGACTCTTGCAATTTACATTGATTACTGTCTTCTGTTGCAGTATCACCTCATAGTGTAGCTTGCCCTGCTGTGTACGGATGCAGTGACACAAGCAATATGTCAAACGTATGTCCATGTCTGAATTTGATGCATTTTGATTCTGCAGATACATGCTGTATCTTTGTGACTCCTCCGTGAAATTATGCATTTTAAGTATATGGACAATACGGATGGGTATCTTTGCCACATTGCCAGAGGAGAGGAAATGAAGCCAGTGCCTGGAGACCCTTACCCCCCTGCAAGAAGCTCCCTCTAGATTAAAGCTGGGTCTCACTGAGAAGGCACAGTTGGGAAGCTTATATTATGACTGCTCATCACTGTTGTGAAGATATGCAATGCCTTTGGCTTTGAGAGCTGTTCACAGCACCCCTCCCAGGAGCACAGCATTTCCTGAAATCCAATGTAACGGATAAAAAAATAAGGAAAAGTGAAAGTTTCACTAGAATTTAGAGGGACATCCTCAGATGTAAAACTAAGAGAGGATTTACAAGGCAGAAAAAGAATATTTTGATCCTCTCATCAACATCACTTAACATGATGTGCACTGTGAGGCAGCAGAGAATAAAATGGTTGCAGTCTGTGCAGACCTCACAGCTGTGCCACAGCCTCTGCCCTGCAAATGAGACCAGAACGGCCACCGTGTGATCAGTGATCAGGTCAGCAGGGCTCAGCTGTACTTGGTACAGTCCTTTCACATTCTGCTTTGATGGTGTTTCATCTATAGCTGTCTGCACTTCAAGGAATCATGATTCTCCATAAGTATCACACTTTGTGACAACTAACGTGCCATAAATCCATGGATACGAAGATTAAAACTTGATGCCAGCTCCCTGACATTGGTGTTTAATCAAATACCTATTTGGATACCCACCAGAGAACATACTGCTTGACTGAACCAGTAGCAGTGGATATGGAAAGGTCTTTCCATGTCCATCCTGTTCTGACTTTGACAGGACAGGGAATGCACAGGAGACCACAATGATACAACACTGTGGCACTTTGAAGCTCTAAGGTAGCATCCAAGTATTAATTTATCTTCACAACTGTCCTTTTAAAGCTTACACCAATTACAAGCATTGGAAATGAGGGCAGCACTGTCGAGTGATTTCTTCAAGCTACATCTGCATCTGCTGTATGAGCCTGAAATACAGCAGAGAAGCCCTGGCATGCCGACTCCTGCCAACAGCTACTTCTATTTCTTCTTGACAGTTCTGTAAAGCACTCATTTTCACCAAGCACCGGCATCAGCTTGACTAACCTTGAATGTTTAAAAGCAAATTAATTCAATACTACAAGCTTTGCAAAAAGGCTGCTTTAGTGTGTTGCCCTTTGTTTTAATCCACTTTAAATAGAAGTCAGATGTGAACGACTCGCTGCCAGCAGCTTAACTATGCTTTACAACACAGGGGTGGAATTTGAAAGGAATTCAATAGACATCTATTTTTGAGCTAGTTGTCTGAACTCTTTATAGCTGATGAAGACTTGATAGAAAACGGAGCAGTTCGGCCCCATCTATTTCAGACATCTACCTTCAGATGAGCTAAGTCACATCCGAAGTGCCCATTTGCACCAACTATCAAGGCAATTGAGGGTCACTAGCTCACCTACAGAGTCTATCTTTTAACTATCTAGAACTACCTGATGTTTAAAGAAAGAAGTGCCAAGATTTTAAAATATATTTTACCTTTGTTGGAAGCTTGGCTAAATATCAAAGATGACATAAGATTTCCCCAGATGCCAGAGGACTGAAATATCAGAAAGAAGACCCCAAAGTATTGGTTGATAACGTCCTTCCCTTTTTTTCCTGCTTTCTCAGCGTACGAATTGCCAGCAATGGTGAGGTAAGTGCACTTGGCAGACCAGAGCGGTGCTCCTCCTAAGCCCAGGATCACAGAGGTAGGGATTAGCGTGTACCTGCCGAAGAACACATTGTTTAGCATAGTTATCAGCCATCAGCATAATAATCATTTGTCCAAATATCCAGAGGCAAAAACAGACATCAAAGAAATAGATTTATCCTTTGTGTGATTCAATAAATGCACTACATGAAACCAAGAAAGGGCCAGTCTTGTCCAGCTTAGACTGGGAAAGCACTCCCACCTGTGTCCAGGGGCTACGTCTACACTAGGCTGGCTTGGTCTGTGCTCATGTGCCCTGTCCTCTCATAACTGAGAATTAAATTGCACCTGAGCTTTCGAAGATGGATCACAACAGCTGTCCTCCACAGAGCTGTCCCCCCTGTCATGGGGGTAAGACGTTCATCCACATCCAAAAGGGCAAGGCAGGAGCTGGCCTCCTCCTCTGGTCTTCTGCTCCCAGAGCCACTGGCTGGAAGACAGCCTTCCCTTCAGCCTTTTTAAAAGCAGTCCTAAAAGTCATTTGGGTTTTAAATGAAACTTCTGATTTTTATTTTTTATTTTTTTTTTTTTCTGAAGGGAGATATCTGCTACACATGTGAGTTAGAGAAGCAGCTTCAGGTGGGTGGATGGATGCTTTCATTCTGTCTTTTTGCACATTTTCACCTCTCTGCTTCACCTGCTAATGGATTTATTTATCCCTGTTTCTTGCAGGTAGCACCTTTTGCATCCAACTTTCAAATCTGCAACACAGAGAAGAATTGAGAAGAAAAAGAAGAAAGAACTTCTCCCTTGCTGATTTTGTTCAAACACAATAGACAGGGTTGAAGTATTTAAATTGTACCAGCTAGCGTAGAAGTTCCCTATGGAGAACACGATGTAGCAGCACATAGAGCCTGCCATAGTCCACTTGCAGCCCAGCTTCTTGATGAGGATTGGAGGCAGGAACATGGATGATAAGATGAGCGCAGCATAGAGAACACTCAGGGAAGCAACGCCCAGGCCTTCCTGCGAGTGGAGACTGCTCTGCACGGACAAAAACAGCAGCTGAGACAAATTTTATCACAGGCACCTGTTACTGTGGTGTACAGAGAGTGGCTTCAGGCAGAAACAGAGACACAGAAGATGGGACTGGGTATCACTGGCTCCTTTCCCCAAAGCAGCCTGATCATAGATTTATGGTTTTCCTGACAGTGACAGCCTATTTATGAAAATATGATACAGAGCCAGGTGAGGATTACTCAGATTCATAGCTTTGGTAGGTCAGACTTTAGATTATTTAATGCAATTCATAGAATCATTAAGGTTGGAAAAGACCTCAAGGATCATCAAGTCCAACCGTCAACCCAACACCACCCAACCCACTAACCCATGTCCCTGAGCACCACATCTACACGTTTCTTGAACCCCTCCAGGGATGGTGACTCCACCACTGCCCTGGGCAGCCTGTTCCAATGCCTGATCACTCTTTCAGTGAAGAAATTTTTTCTAATATCCAGCCTAAACCTCCCCTGGCGCAACTTGAGGCTGTTTGAGGTTGTCTCTGAAAGCAAGCTGAATGAAGGACAACCTCTTCTCTTGGCCTTCCCTGTTTGTCTCAGGCAGGAACAACCTCAGATATGCATTGCAAGGGCTGACTTAACAACAGTGGAAGATTCTTTGCTTTAAACTACAGGTCTGATAATTTCTAAATTCTTCAGAGGCCAAGGTCCAAATATCCTAATATGCCCATAGCAACCCTTTGTAGTTAGAAGTAATTGATTCACTCACATTTTCACAAGCGAGGAATAAGATTTTACTGATCTAACCAGGTTTTTTATTTTTATGCTCAAAATAGTTCCCTTATCTCGATACTGTAAAAGTTGCAATGAAAAGATCAAGATGCTGCTTATCAACATTTTCCTGTTTTCATTAAAAGCTTACGTGACCCGGTACAATTTTGGAAGGGGGGAATGGGTGTGTTGGGGGGATACCACTGGAGAGCACTGGAGGAGAACGAGGCTGCTGGAAGCTGCACTGAACAACTCCGAGCCCTGTGGTGGCTGCGTGGTCCAGCCATGCAGGACCATGGTGGCAACTGTGCAGCTCCCTTTGTGAGAAGCAGGCATCAGGACAGTGTGGTGAGAAGAGAATTTTCCCTGCCTGTCAATGTATTTGAGAATCAGAAAGTTTGTTCTGTAAAAAGGCAAAGAGGCTTCCTGTTCACTGAAGTCTCTGAAGTCACTGAGGTTCTGGAACACCACATGCCTGGTTTTGTCAGCTACAGCTTCCAAAAATCAGGAGCCAGTACTCCAAAATCATATGATTAACTTAATTGTTACTCTTCTTTGAGGGGTGGGTGGGTGGAATATTGAAATAAATTATGCATATTTTAGTGCTTCTCCTGCAAGCTACAATACTATAAAATAACCTACTTTTGATTGCATCTCAGCAAGTCCTCTTTAACCCCCAAGACAAAATGGAGAGAGAAGAGAATCAGCACTGCTCCCTCCTGCAGCATTACGGGAGGTTTTATATTCCAGCACTGAACCTGAGCATGCACTGTTCCAGATGGTGGGGCTGACTCATGACTTCTTGGATTTATCATTCCTCTCCTCATTAGTCTGCTGTGGTGGGTTAGCCCTTGGCTC
>NW_010132592.1:0-12937 GCF_000699245.1 Pterocles gutturalis
GGCAGGGCCGGGGCGCGGGGGGTGAATGGGTCGCGACAGGTCTCGATGGAAGAACCTGCAAAGCAAGGAGGAAGCTCCGAGGCAGCAGAATACGTGCACAACTGGCTCCTGACCTGTGTCCCTGCTTTTCTTCCCCAAACCGAAAACCAACACAAAGCCCTCCTACAGGGTGCGTTCAGATTAACGTGAAATATCTTCTGTTGTTAGTAACCACGCTCGTCAGCTCTTGTTCTTTCTTTGGCTTATTTCATAATTGAAACGATGGGAAACCTGTTCAGCTTCAGCCTGTGGTTTTCTGCATCTGTAGTGTCATTGTGGAATCTGCGTGCTGCTGGTGTTCAGTAGCTTCATTGGCAAAGCCAGTTCAGCGTCGGGGTTTTTATTGCCGTGTTGTCGGTTCATGCTCGGGTTGGATGTGGAGTGCCGTCGCCAGTGCAGCGTTAGGCATGGACATGTTCCTGTGCACAGGGGGAGCAGTTTTTTCCCAAGTAGCCTTTCTAGTGTTAGCTCAGTGGATAAATGTAGTTTGCTCTTTAATAACCCTGTTAATGATACAAACTAGCATATACAAAGGGATTAATTTCTTGGAGAGAAAACATCATTCCATAAACTGATGTTTGGTGAGGGTGAAATTGTTGTACAGTGTCACAGAAGTGGCATAGATAATGTCTCATAATAATGATTCTCTTAATTCTTTGGCTGAATGAGAGTGTAAAAGGGCTGGTGGTAGCCGGGGGCTTTTCATGGGTTCTGGTTTTTTAGGGTGAAATGTAAAACTGACTTTGTGGTTGGTTGTGGTCTGAAGGTACTTACAAGACCAGGAGTACTTAGCGACAGATTCCTAAGGGGCTCTAGATTTTGATGCCAGTCGTCCTTTAAAAAAAAGTGCTGTATCATTATGATTTTTTTTTTAAAGTAGAATGATTTTACACATCTATGCAGTCAAATGCTTTGTCTAAAAGTACTTGGGCACTCTTACAACCAAAACTGTGATCTGGATGATTGTTACTCTGTCATACTGAAGCTTGATTGATTTGACCTTAATTGTGCATGTGCAAGACACACAGATTGTAGAAATTCTGGTTTGTGATGATGGAATGAGGTGGGGAGGAAATGTACTTTTTTCCACTGCAGTTCTCTCCAGTCTTTAGGTAATAACTCCTTATTGTAACATCCTTTGATCTGACCTTTCTTTTCAGAATCCCATTCTGAGTTTTGAGCTACCAATGAACTTAACAGAGTGGTTTCCACGCCCAAGAATGAAAACCAAAAGAGAAGAAATACGAAAAATAATCCTGAAGCTGCAGGAGCAGCAGAACAAGGAAAAGAAGGGACAGAAGGACCCGAGCTCAATGGAAAGATCTTTGCAGGAAAAAACAGAACAACTTACCAATAGCAGCTCAGACTGAATGTTGTATCTGTTGCATGTTAGCTCCACAGTCAAAACCGAAATATACATTTTTGTCTGCCCAGACTAAAGATTTGGAGTATTCTCTGCTCAAAGTTACTTGGGAATGTTTAATGCCTGTATAAATGTGTGTCATAAAATGATTTAATTCCCACAAAGATGTGTATTAAGTAAGCAAGTCTGTACATATGTTAATGAGGCCAACTTTTTCAGCATTTGTAATTACTTTTTTTCCACTTGTTAGGGAGCTTTTGTTATGTATTTCTGTTAATAGAACCTAAATAGCAACTTCTAAACATAAAGCAAATAAAGAAAATATTTATAGGATTACATGGTTAACTTTTTCTTTTTCAGTAAAGCTGTAATGTTACAGGCTTAAGTAACACATAGGGAATGATTTGGTAGTGAGATAACTAATTCATATTTTGACCCTGTTTAGTTGCCCTTTACAAGGTTATTCTGCTTGCGCTACAAACAATAATATGGGTGTCTCAGTGTACCATGGCCTCAGAGAGCGTGATTCCTGTCTTCCCAGTATCTAAGTGTAGGCAGTGTAATAGTTAATAGGACTGCTTCAGATTTGGGGTTTTAAAAGATACACATTGCAATTAAAATTCCACACTTACTTTAGTGGGACGGGCGAAGGAGAGGAGGAGAATGCTCTTTGACCAGAGATTACTGTTCAACCAGTATTATAAAAGTGGTTTCAATGAAGTGATCTTGAGTGATACTATTAAATCATATTTTGTGGATCCCAGTTGTTGTACAGGTGTATTTTGAGACTTTCTTCATTATAAAGTTGTATTTTGGTAAGTGTACTTGGAATAGCAGATTGCCCACATGACATTTTCTATGTTACGATTCTGAATGTTACATTCATATGTGCTTTATCTAAGTAATGAACATTTAAAAAGAAAAAAAAAGTGTATGATTACTATTTTTTGTAATATCTACACAGAAAAACCAAAAGACCAGTGTTCATCGCTTGCTTGTTTGTTCTTGGCTTTAGGTAGCATCAGACTAATATTGGGATTTGTTTGGATATTTCAGCGTATTTTGATTTTACAACAATCTGAGATGCCATCGATGCTGAAACTGCAAACAGAGCCTTTTACCCTTGTTCCAGAAAGGCTTTGGGATTCAAGTGAGGAAAATAAGAGATGGTTTGTGCGAGGAAACCTACCAATACGGATATCTTTGAAGGGAACTGGAAACTCTCTCTTCCCAGGAAGGAATCTGTCAGGGGAAGAGAGGGACCTTGGTCCCTCCTTGCAGATAGTCTTTTCTCTCCTGATTTTTCTCTTGGGATTGTCATTTGCCATTCCCTTCTCCCCAAGAGAAGCAGCAGATAATTCATTAGCTGAGCTCTGTGTCCCCCGAGATCAGTTTTTATACGTGATATCAAGGCTAGCCCAGTACTTCAGATTCTCCCTGAGTTTTCATTCTCCCTAAACGCTGAGACCGTCTCTGCCCAGACAGCGATCTCTGTGACACTGTGGGAAAGGGAACGGGGTCACTCCCCAGGGCAGGGTGATGCACAGAAGAGCAGCACAACCATGAGTGCTCATCTTCTGCACAGATCCCCGGCAGGTTGAGGGGAGGTGGCCATTCCCTCGTGTTTTTTCTTCTCGTGTAGCCCCTGGGCCCGTGGAGAACGTGTGAGCACCACATCAGCTCTGTTGGAGGGGACTCCTGCACCGGCTTTGTGGTGAAAGGACGAGGGGACAAGCTTCTGGAGTATGAATTAATATACAATGCGCACACCTCCGAGTTGTTTCCTCCACCCAGTTTATCCAGTATTCTTGCCATTGCTGTAGAAAATCTGTGATAAAACCCTTCCAGGTTGTTTCCCTGCTGGTCTGGTATATCTGGCTTTAGTGCAACCGGTGTGCTCGAACAGTGGTTCATCCAAACACACTTTAGCCAGTGAGGGCTTGTAGAGAAGGAAGGGAAAGGATTTCTTGGAAATAGAGAAGAGGAAATTGCACATAGAATGTGTTCCTTCCCAGTCTAGTCTTTCCCAAGTCTGTGTTCTGATGGTATGGAATAGATCCACGTTTGATCCATAGTTTTCCTAACACTTGTGCTGCAGGTTTGTGATTCGATGCTGTAGGACTCTGGCCTGGTGCTTCCTCCTTTTCCTTCCTCTTTCCTGTCATCCCCGGCTTCCTCCCTCCCCTTTTTCAAAGCTGTGAAGAAAGTGTTTGATTTATTTTCATTTCATGTTAAAGGTCTTGAGATCTTCAGTCATATACAGCAAGCAAATATACATGTTAAATATAGGAAACTTATTTTTTTAATAAAATGTGATGTTAATAGAAAAAAACCCCAGGATTAAGAATGAGTTATTTAAAACCTTACTGGCGTGGTTTACAAAGCTCACTGCTACGTGTGCGGGTTAGGTGTTTGTTCTTAACGTGATGCTCAGCTACGCTGCAGTGTTTGGCAGTCTAACGAGGAGTTTTACCAGTGAATTATCTGATTTATTTGGTGGAAGTTAGTGGGGTGGGTACTAGGTATGTTCATTTAATAATTATATGACAACACACTGAGGAGAGTACAAGTTGTATATTCCTTTATAAGATTTAAGATTACAGATGCTTTTAAGAGCAGCGTGAGTGCATTCTGCAGCGTGAGGTATCGCATGGCTCCCTAATTAAAAGTGTCTGTATTGTTTTTCACATCGGATAGAATAACAGCTAAGAATTCTTCTAAAAGTTTTGGATTACTTAGCATAAAAAATGCATGTACTTCTGGGGCACGTTTGCAGGAGAGCTGCAAAAGCAGAAGAGACATCTAAGTAGTCCCTTGTGACATTCCTGTTTTTCTTGCTTAAGGAAATGAGCACACTCTGTAAAAAGCAGAGGCTTCACGCTGAAGAGTTGCGCTGTTGGTTTTTGAGGCTGCACCGCATTCTTGTCTTGGAAGAATCTAACTTCCAAACCATGCAGTAAAGAAAGAGTTGAAAAATCAAGCAAACTTCTCACCATGATGAGGAAACTCTGCTGTTGATTTTTTTTTTTAATGTATTGCATAGCAAATGAGTAAAGCAGAACAAGAAGCTTTTGCCGGTATGATTTTTAATTCCTAGTTCCTGTAGAAATTGGAGTGAGCTGCTGCACTTTTCTGATGAACAAACTGCAGCAGTTTCCTTAGTTTGCCAACCCACTGTAATGTTTTACTCAGATTTTAAATAGAATGTATTTTCAGTCCCTGGTTAAAGCTTTACATTGCCCTTTGTTGCTAAGGTGAAGCTGCTGGTTTAGCACAGGAACAGAAGCAGCAGCTGTAAAGGTGCTTGTTCATGGGGCCACGATGATGAGAGGTGCTGGAGTCTGGATAAAAGATTTTATTTCACTTTGGTGTGGTGCTTTTTAAATTCTGGATACTCAGTACCCCTAAAGAACCTCTGTGCAGTGGCTTGGGCTCACAAAGGTGCTTCACCTTCCCCAGTCGTTGACTCTTCCCAGCTGCTTCTGGAAACCAAAGGGGAGCTGATGTCAGAAACTGTCGTTGACTCTTCCCAGCTGCTTCTGGAAACCAAAGGGGAGCTGATGTCAGAAACTGCACCTTTGAAACAGGAGCACAGAGGTAACAGCCACTTGACTTCTCTTTCACCACCGTATTTTTAAACCAAATCCTTTCTGCTTAGCCCATGCCTGCCCATGATGGGATGGAAGATGTCTGGTTTGGAGGCTCCGGTCTGGTTCACTGGGATGTCATCTGGAGAATGGCTCTTCTCTCCGTTGGGGTCTGTTGGAGTCTGGCAGGCTGGATTTTGCTTGCTTGGAACAAATTTGCATATGGACTGATACAGACCTGTGTTTACAAAAGGAAACTTGGTAATGTACACCGTACCGCAGGGATTCCTTATTCACTTGGGCAGGTAATTGCTCGCTGCAACCTAGATTCCAGCAGCCAGAACAGCCGGGCTGTTTCCTTGAGTGGTCTTCTCTTTTTCCGCTGTGTTTTTTTTTTTTTTTCTTTTTTTTGTGAGGCTCATAGCTGATATTCTTGGGGGAGAGTAAACAGCACTATTTGTGATGCAGAATGTTTAAAAAAATACATGAACAGAAGGTTATATGGCTTAAAAAAGTGTTCAAATTCTAGTAAACAAGAAAGAGACTGACCTTGTCTGATTTTTTTTTTTCCTCCTTCATCCCTCCTCACTTGGTTAGGTTTTGTGATCACATTCTCTCTAGAGTTCTTTGGGGTATGACTTTACCCAAAATGATCATCAGTATATAATGGTAAGTAATTCAGGAGAGAAAAGGAGAGACAACTGTTAACTGTTTTTTAAATAGAAGATTCCTGCAGATGAGAAAAACAACAGCACCAAAAAAGCTAGATGGACGTTTTATTTTAATGGGATAGTCAAACCCATGGGTATATGTGTCTATTGGAGCAGTATCGTAGATGGAGATGGTATTTACAAATCCCACCCTCAGGACCAGAATGTGTTTGTTGTAAGCTGGCTGAACACCTTTAATGGGAGCCGGAGCAGGTTGTTTCCGCTGAGTGTTTGTTCCCCTGTGAGCGGTGAGAAGCCCACTTAGGGGAACCCACCAGCCTGAGCTTGGTGCTCAGACCCTGGTCTTTAACCTGGAAAGTGAAACGTGTTCCATTTCCCCAGAGGTTTCACTTCGTGAAGTTTATCAACCAGCAACACAAAACTCTGTTCAACCATATTTCTGAGTTTAGGAACTTGGTTTACTTTTGCACATAACTGATGTCAGCTAACATCTATCCACCCAACACAAGGCAATGTGTCAGCGCACAGCAGCTGGCCAGCGGCTCACCAGCCGCTCCTCCCGCTGTCCTGCAAGCAGAACAGTTTTCAAACCAAGCTTTGTGACAGCGCCTGCTTGCATCGGGTTTGTCCTTCCCAACTCAGATTTTGGAAAACTCATGTTTCCTTTATCCTTTCCGTGTACCTACGAGCAGTGCAGTGGTGGCCGTGACGGGGACATGAGCATCCCATGGACAAACCAGTGACATTGGTCGTAGGAACTCGCAGGAAACGGTTGGTTGGAAATATAAAGCTCCAGGATTCATTCACTATTCACGCAGCAGGCTGAAAACAGAGGAATTCTTTTAGCTCTAGAGAACTTCACGTTCTATAGGTTCAGGCCTGGCGATGTATCTGGTGCTGTACATGGGTGACGTGCTGGATCGGGTGTGGGCTCTGGACCAGCAGAGGGGCAAACCCAGGAGAGAGCGTTGGAGCGTGACGGGCTGCTCGCAGGAAATGAAACCGGAGAGGATGTGAGTTGTGCTGGAACGCGCACAAACGGAATGTGTTTCTGACTTAAATGTGTGTTGGTTCCGAAAGCTAAGCTGTTTGTAAACAGTCCTGTGATACTGTCTGTCCGTGCTGCAGAAGGGCAGCAAAGGGCCGTGAGAAGCTGCGCGGTGTCTGCCCATCCTCCAGGGCCACTGGTGTTTTTCAGCTTCAAACAACTTGCACTGACTCCGTCCACTGCAAGTGAATGTTCAGGTTCCAGAACCAGGACGGTATTTTAACAAATGGTCTGCATTAATGTGTCGAATGTGTTGCTATGGTCAGCTTCTGATAGGATATTTAATTAGAAAGTGATACAGCTGCTTTTTTTTTTTTTTTCCTTAGGGAAGACAGACCTTTGTTTTGCAAAAGCAGTGTTCCCTGCACGAATTTTAGTTCTTTTTTGCTCCACACCTTACTGTACAATCATCTTTGTGACCTTTTCATGCTACTCTGAATTATTCTCCATCTTTCCTGTACAGTTAAGGACTTTAGGTGCAGGATAGCCAGCCTAACTCCAGTATCGACCTTCCATCCCTGTGCCTCGGGCACCTGCCTGAAGCAAGGAAGTTCTCCGAGTCAAAGGAGGTTCCCTTTTTCCCAGAAACATTGTCTAATTCAAATGCTTTTATTCAGAGACTCATTTTTCCAGGCCAGTTAGGACTAGCCAGGGTGGTCCTGGCCTCCCTGTCTTGCCCGCAGTCAGCTGCTCAATGTCGTTATCTCCATTTGGCCAACTGAAAGCTGCAGTTCAGGGAGAGAGGCTTTCACTCTTTTTAATTTTAACTTAATGAAGCTAAGGTACTCTTACCTAAACTACTGAAATTCATGCTCCAGCTACTCTCCCTTGTGGGTGTAGAAAGCTTCAAAAGATGCTCGCTGGTCACTCAGCTCCTTGAAGAGAGAAGCTCATTTTGTGGCGGGGAGGACTGTGTGCCGAGATCAACATTTTATTGATGAGGTTATCAGAAGCCAGTGTCAAAGCGAGTGTTCGATTCTGTTTTCCAATTTCTGCTCTGATCTTTACACAGGTGAGTGCTTTCTACAGTACTTACACTGAGCTGGCATTTGGTTTCTTCAGTTTTGCAAATCCTCCTGCAAGGCTGACCCCAAGGGTCCCAAGTTGGGCACCTGAAAGTAAGAACAAAGCTAATGACCCCTGGAAAATTCTTGCCAAATATCAGGTAATTTTCCTGTAAAAAATGGGTCGTGTGTTCATGTCTGAAATGCAGTATTTAGTTGGATTAACAATGGGAAATATTTTTTCACTATCATAACTTTTTATGGAACAGGAGGAATCATTACAGCTCCGTTCTCTTAACTGGGAAATTTCAAGTTCCCTAAACACCAGACTTCGCGTCCATTGAGAGAAGTGGGATCTGGAGAAGACATCTCATTACACAGAAGTTTGGACATGCAAGTGGACTAAATGAAGGTTCCTTGGATAATTTAATAATTTATGGCTGCTTCCTACCTTTTTAGTGCTTGTGTTTGTAAGTGTCTTACCTAACGTGTATTTTGCGCTTTGCATCTTTAGGTTTTTCTGACTGCCATTGTCAGTATGTGATGGTCACTTGTAGAGCTGTAGCAGCGGGATCAAAGAGCGAACTCTGGGAGGTGGTGGAGGAGAATCATTGATTGCTCTTTTACAACTACTTTTATAGTCTTTTACTACTGTGAATACGTCATCTACAAAACCTTTCATTGGCTATTAACTGAAAACAACACACTATTTTCTAGCTAATTCATTCCCTTGTTTACATCTGGATCTTTCTGTTGTTTACCACCACATCAGTTCTTCTTTCAGCCCTGTCAGGTCCTCCATCACCTCCTCTTCCCTTCTGCTTAAGGGCAAAGCCGCCTTCTTCCCGTCTCTTAAGGGCAAAGCTTCATGTCCCGGAAGTCAAATCCTAATTCAGCATCTTCTCGTTCCCTTACACAGAACTACTTCACAATTCTGATTTTTGTAACTCTGTCAGCAGTCACAGTATGTTGTAAATTCCTTGCTTACCTCGATGAAAGCTTGGGGCACAAATCCCAGGGACGTCTCTGGTTGTTTGCCGACAGCGGCAGAACGCTGACGCACTTCAATCTTAGTTCTGTTCTGGGAAGAACTTGCTCTGGCGGGTGTTGTTACAGATTTTGCCCCAGCTCCACTTGCCCCTTGCTGTTTTCCTTCCTTTCCTTCCAGCTGAGATCCTTTCTGTGCTGGTTCTTCTCCCAAGTGTCTCTTGGCTCTACGTCTGTTAATCTTTCCATGTCTCTGAGCTCAATTCTTCCATCTACTCTAGAAAAATCATAGACTCACAGAATGGTTTGGGTTGGAAGGGACTCCAGGGAAGTTCATTGAGTGGTTTGCCCAGATGGATATCAGCAAGAGAATCTCCATCTTTGAGGGTGGATTTATTCAACAAGCAATGCAAATTGAACTGTCTGTTCTGTACAATAACCCCACAGTGATATATGAGGGCTAGACGGGAGAGAGGGGCCTGCAAGAGCTTTGCAGAATTTAATTCTGATCTTAGCAACGTTATCAATCTTCTTTTTCAGCCCAGCAGCATGTTCCTTATGCTGCCTTTTCATTGAGACTTTTTTTTTTCTTGTTTCTTCCATCACCATGAAGTGCAGGAGAGCCCCAGCGCCCCAGCTGGACCGCTGTGTTTTGTGAATTAGATCGCTGCCAGACCTCATCCAGTCCCTGCCCAAAGGTGTGCTGGAATTCCAAGGGGATCACTCATTCCCCGTTAACCTTTCTTTCCCAAGATTGGTTCAAAAGTCAAAGCTCAAAATGCCTGAAATGAAACGTCTGCAATAGGATGGCAGAGCAGTCCTCACACTGTTTAACAGGACACAAGTACTTGGGAACACGCTAGATGGTGCGTGTCCTTTGCAGAAAGATTTAAAAATCAGTTAATATCTTCACAGAACTCGCTAAAAAAAAGTCTCCACTCCTCATAAGCGTGAGAACGTGTAAGTACCATGATCCACTGAATTGGGGGTGAGGAGCTTCTGCTCCGTGAAGGAAGAACACCCTGATGCCTGACACCTGGACGTTACCTGTTCACTGCCGGCTGGTCGTGGTTTTCAGACGAGGCTGCAGTTTATTGACAGTCGCTGTTCATCACCAAAACTGAAACCCATATGGGTGATCACAGAGCGTGGTGGGGCAGGCAGCAAGAAACAGAAATTTAAACAAGCCCATGGTCATTGCTGTTGTGTGTTACCTGTGGGGCTTCTCCCGGGTTCTTATGCCTATGCTCCAGCTCCTCCCCGTCCTCCAGATGAAATATCTCAACCGGTGGAGCCCATTCTGCTTCTCATATCCATGAGAGCGGGCCCGTGGTATCTTTGCCAGAGAGAATGTTCAGCAAAACCAAAAGCAAATCCTCTCCCCAGAGATGGGGGATGTGTCACACCAGGAATGGAACCCATCTGTCCTCAGATCTGGGATGACTCCAAGCGTATCTCCCAGCGGCTCTGGGGTACTGTGATCTCATTTTCCTGCCCTCACCGTTTGGGTTTATAGAACGAATCTGCTCACAAAGCAAAACAAACAGCAATGGGCTTCTGGAGGATTATAAGTTGACAAGTCAGGGATTCCTCTTGCCTCTCTCATGCTGTGATTTATGCAAGCCTGTTTCTCTGGAGCTACCCACAATTCAAAAGAATCCATTTGCTTAATTGAACTATTCTTTAAGGAGAGGAAATAGAAAAATGGGGCCAGTGCAGGAGACCTACTGCCAGTCCAAACCCAGAGCTTCAGAAACAGGTCACATAGTGCTAGGGATGGAAATGCAAACCCATCAGTCCTCCTTAACTAACACGCTGTCTGATAACACAAAAGAAGAAACTACTTCCCAACTGAAATTAAACAGGAAGACTTTAAATAGGAGCCTGAAACATATGTCTACATTTTTTGTAACTTGAACAAAGCTGTTGGCATACAGAAGGCCTGTGGAAAAGTCAGAATATTCAAAAAATTAGGTGTAGTCAAAATAGGTATTTATGTACAGTCTACAGAGGAGAAAAGGATAATTTCACAGCTGTCAAAATCAGAGAATTATGTATGTGCACATAACACTGAGTGAAAGGGAGCAGATAAAACCAGCCTTACACCCCAATTTCCAGTAAATCATTTACATGATAAGGAAACGAATGGTGCTTATCTAGACTAATTTCCCTGGACAGAAACCAAAGGTTGATCCTGAAAGGAATGTAATCTCGGTAAGCAGACTGCCACTGAAGTCCCAGGAAATTCCCTTGCTCCTGCTCTGTCTCTGAACGTGAGCTGCTAAGTCAGGAATGTTTTGCAAACATCTGAGCAAGTCACTCTTTATCCGCAGGAACAGCAGGGGAATCGTGGTGGCAGGAGTACGCTGGTGTTTTTGCATTTATGTTGAATGGTCTAAATTTTGATCAACTAAATCATACATAAGAATTCACTTTCACAGGAATTTAAATAGTTAGGACAGTGTATGATATTATTTAAAGCTAAAACATATGTAACATCCTCCCAGGGGTTTCTGAGAGGGTACCTGGAGCCCTTCACCTGCTCATCTTCCAAACTACCATCTGGCAGCTCTGACAACGGACGGTGGCTCATACAATTAACATCTTTGTAAAGAATATGTGGCAACTTTAATGACAGAACCAGTTTAATCTGTAACAACCTCAATTCATATTAAAATATTACATTTTAACATCTCGGTGAAGGAAGGCACCTTGGACATCTGGAATAGCGTCAGTCCTTTCCAGCAGGGCTGCAGCGAGGAGGCGGGTGTGTGTGTCCATGGTCCTGTTCAAACGTCTCAGCCTCCTTCTGGCTCTGGCACACTCGCAAGGTTCCTGGTGGACACTCCAGTCCATTGTGTTTGTGCATTTAATGGAATGAAACTGGAAATGCTTCTTGCCTGCCTCCTTACAGCCAGGCAAGGGGCACGGTAAAACACACTTTGCTTTGTTTTCTCTTCCCATCTTCCCCCCCCTGCCCTGCCCTTTGTTTGGGTTGAAGTTCCTGCACTCAGATTTTCCTTGTGTGTGAGTTTTCCTGTGTTTTCCCAGAAGATTTACAGAACAGACACTGCTGCGTCTCAGGTTATTTTTAGATTTCCCAGGGAGAGAAGAGGGGAGCGCACACTCGTCCTGCTGAGGGAGAGGCCGTCAGATGGGATAGACGGTGCTCAGCGCTATGGGATAGACAGGGCTCGGCGCTGCCTGGCTTCCCCGGGCACCTGGAACTGACCGGCTTGTTGACACTGAAAATAGTTTGTTGACCATTTCCTGACATTGTATCCTGTTTTGCTAACAGAGGGGGGTTTATCCAGTTAGCAAATTTACTTTTTCGTTTACTTGTCCAGTCATTCCCCCCCCCCAGATAATAATTAGCCTTATCTGTCTTTTCCGAATAAAACAAATAAAAGTAAGACTGAACATACAAAGGACTGCCCTGGAAAGCAACGCCAAAGGCAAACTCCCATTGTCTGGAAGTTTCACAGTATTTTGATTTGTCCAAATTGTTAAATGTTCATAAATTACACCAAGTGAAGATGCAACTGCCAAATTCACCTTGCCGCTTCGCAGGCATGTGCAGCATTTAAAAAACCAAAACAAGCTCAGAGGATGTTTCAGGAGTGGTAGGAATGTTAATGTGGACGCAGGATTTAACTCCACCCATCCTTTGCCCAGGTTGCAGGGTTACTCAGACGCTTTGTGTGCTCCCATTTTCCTTTCCATGTGTACGTCCACACTGATCCTTCACAGGACCCTTCCCCTACAGAACCCCCTGGGGTTTGTTTTTATCCTGTAAAGAGGCCACGGCACCATGATGACTATCCTGTCTCCAGGGGCTGACATGGCTGGAAGAAAACATTTTGTTTCAATTATTTATTAGCTAGTGGCTGCGCTCACAATGTCCCTGGTGCTGTCCAAACACTCAGAAAGGACGCAGTGAAGCACAACCTGCCTAAAAAAAGGTAGTCAGGGGCCACAAGATGAAGAAAAACATGAGATTTTGAACTATGAGCTGGTTCGTGTCCCTCTGTCAGCGAAGCGCACAAGTTTTACGGCCGTCAGACGGAGAGCAACGAGGCTTTGTGCCCGCAGTCAGGGTCACCGTGCCACTCTGCAAGTGCTGTGCGAAGAGGAGCAAAGTGTTGACGGGAAAGCTGCCAAACCTGCTGGCGACGCTCGGAACGAGAGCCCGGACAGCCCAGGGCTGGGAGATGACGCCAAGTTCTGGCTCGGCTGGT
>NW_010132593.1:0-32701 GCF_000699245.1 Pterocles gutturalis
TGGCTGCCTCCTGGCTGCTCATTTACATAACACTTGGCTGGAAAATGCTGCAGTTATTGGCACAGGGAAACGTTATTCACGAGTTGCTTTTTTCACGTAAAGCATTGTTTAATACAGTTTAAAAGCCAGAAATGGTGTTGGCTCTTCCTGTTTATCGGTGAAGTTGCTTCTTCACGAAGCACGACCAAGTGCTCCTGGTCTCGTTCCAAACCTTTCTCTGAGGCTGGGGAACCAAGGGTCTTGTTTGGGAATGGGACCCTGTTTGCTTGGGTTTTGTTTTGCCTTGCTTTATAGCACTTCTGCAGCGTGCAGAATTTCCCTCTGAGCAAAAACTACAGCAAAACTTAGATTGTTTTAATAGAGTATCTTAACTGCTCGACTGAAGAAAACACCACCACAGTGATTAGTTGGGGAAGGAACATTTATGTCTGTCAGTGTTAAACTACCCATTCAGGAGTTCAAGTTTATACAACACCGAGTTTCGTTTGAAGAGAATGTACTGAAAAGTGAAGAGAGGAGATTGAATGCTGTTTATTTCATGAGACAGTACGCAGGCATAGATCCGGAAATCATAACTGTGCAAAAACCATTTGCATGAGTCTGGCCTCAGCACTACTTTCTCTCCATATCTCTTTGCATGGAATCTAGAAAGACTTTGAAGGAAAAGGTTGTAGGATTTGTCTGCTTCTTCATCAAAAGAATTAAACAGTTTGTGAACATCCTGTGGGTCAGTTGCTAAGGTCATGCTTTTCTGTGTTTTCTGTACCAAATGGAACTGACAGTAGAGAAAAATAAAATGTAGCAGCAATGTATAGTGGCTGAAAGTCTAAAATACATCCGTGTGAATGGAAAGACATACTCCAGAATTCCAGCAGTGTAAGCTTGCTCTGTGCGTTAGTTTGTTTCTGCTACACATTTGAGAGTACCTACAGTCTGTTTCCCAGCTGTGTGCTTGTCTGTTCCACTAAGAAAGAGACAGCCTGTGAAAATGCTGGGGAAAACATAGACATCAGTAGGAAGTTCAAAGGTAGACAGGGCACCTGACGTTTTGCAATTTCTTTTTGAGACCAAGTAGGCTGACAGGTAACTCTTTTTTTTAAGACCAAAATATCTCAGTGTCTGAAGCTTCCTGTCATTGCTTCTGTTTTAAAAAAGGGGGAGGGGAGTGCAAAAGAAGTTGAATTCTCCATTCAGTTCCTTCTTTGCTTTTCTTGTCCCCAAAACTAGGAGGTCAGGAAAGGAAGTTGCATTCTCTTCAGGCCATAGCGTTACGGAGATGGTCAATGCTATGCTGTATTTAATATCTACGGGAGCTAAAAGTCACTATATGTCCTTTTTTTGATATGATGATTACACTTGCTTTTATGTCACTTCCTGGTTCCGAACTTAAATCTGCCCTTTCCCACTCCACCATTCATCATCCAGCTGTTAATGGCAGCCTGGTTCCGTCTCTTGACGCTTATGCATTCTTGTTGGTGTTCCAGGTTCATAAATATCTCAAGAAGATATATCACTTTATGTTATTTAAATGGTTTTTGTCAAGGTTTAAGTTTTTCCTCCTGTTGCAGCTTCGATCTAATCAATGTAGTGCCTTTGTTCAAGCTGAATAACGTACTGCAGTGTCTGGAAACGTAAGTGTTTATCAGAAAGTATGTGAATTTCATTTGCATTAAGTGTTACAGAAGCTTTTAGAATAAGTAGCTTTTTTGTTTAGGGAAGGAAATCACTTTTATCTTCATACTCTTAGACTGACAAATTGACTTTACTTCACCCCGTTATGCACCATGCAGTACTTAAATGTTTGTTAATTACTTCAGTGGAATTTGTTGTCTGAATCAGTAAAAGAAAGGAATGGTGTGTGATGATTTAGGCCTGGCAATGTTACTAAACAGAGAGGAACGCTATTCTTCTGTCTCTTTAAAGTAAACCAAGTTAGTTAAGTATCTTTTGGTCAGCATGTTTTGAATTCAGGATGTATTTAACAAACATATTTAATCTTCTGGATCTTTTTTCTGAAGAACACATGCTTGTTAACTGACTATACGTACATTACATTTGAAATAAAAGTAACATAAAGACCCTATCTGCAGAGCTGCGTCAGCCTTCTCTTACGTGGGCTGTGTGTATCAGGTAATTCTTGAAAGAGGTGATGAGGATTATGTGTAATAGCTCTTGAAAATGCTCTTCCATTACAGAAAGTATTGTGATTTAGTGAATTTGTGGAAACTGATGGGTGGTTCTGTATTGAAATGTTCCATGTATTCACAGGATAGACAAAATCTTTTTACCAGGATCACTTCTATAGACTTTAACGTAGTCTTTTGCAGCAGCAAAGGCTGCAAAGACTTCAAATATTTGTGTGATGAAGACCTAGAACCATGCAAGTGTAGAAGTTAACTTACTGTTACCAAACTTCTTGGTCTTGCTTTGTGGTGGTGAGGCCACTGGTTATTACACAGGCTTTTCTGGCTTAAACCAAGGGTCAGTTTTGCTCAGCATCCTCTGTCCCTCAGTGGTCACCAGTGGATGTCTGTGACAGACAGTAGGCAGCACTATATGCTTACAAGCGTCTGTCCTGGAACGCCCTTCCAGTTGCTCTCAGAGTGTGCATTGGGGCTGTGTTGTTTCTGTGCATTTGGCAACCCTTAGTGGCTTCCTCTTGGGTGAACGTCTTTGGTATCTTCAAGGGAAGAGTGGGCAATTCACTGCTTAGTGACTTGTTTTGAATATATGAGTTGTTAGCTTTGTTGGATACCTTCTAATTCCTGTGTGGGTATAGAGGAAGAATACGTGAGCTTTGTCCAGTCCTCACCTGTCACAGTTTTGTGTTCAATAGAAAATGAAACATGTTTCTCCAGCTTTCGCTTCATATAGATTATGGGTGAAATAATGAAGTAGTAATTTTTTAGCTCCGTTCTCTGATCAGCCAGAATCAGTAAATAAGCACCCAATCAAGCCAATATGTTTACTTAAATATTAAAGGGCACGTTTGCTTTTCTCCTTTGAGAACTTTGCATATGCAAGACATTTTTTGTCTCTAATGAATGCTAGAGGCATTGTAGCTCACTTGGGAGGGAACATTTTTTGGGCAGGTAGAGGGAATAGGAGCAATTATTCTGTTGCAATGTTGTGAATCTTGCCTACTTCTTCCCACCAGCGATTCTGATCAGCCACTCCAGTGTTCATCCTGTATCAATGTATATGTTGCAGTTAAGCGTTTTCTAATAGATTCTTGCTGGTTTTTTGTTAGGAATATGCATATGATTTATGTCTGTAAGCACTTCCACTTGCAGCCTGTATTCCTGAAGTTTATGCTCAAAAAACTGTTTGTGGGGTTTCTGGTTTTTTTGGGTTTTTTCCTATATTTAATTTGAAATAGTGGATTTCTTTTCAGAGCTTGATCAAAATAATTTAAATTTGGAAACATAATGCATGTATGTTATATAATAATATAGTTTGCAAGGTCAAGTACTTCAAAAGTAACAAATGTCAGAATAAAAAAGGAATTACTGCAGTCAATCTTGTGCTCACCATGACAAAAACTACGTTGTCATCTCTTCAAGACTGTCCATCTTTGCAAAATAGAGAGGTCTTTAGTAGCTCTTCAATGTTTTGTTTCCTTAGAATTCGCTGAAACAATTGCAGTTATTTGTACAAGGGCAAAACAATATATTTTTTTCCATAGTGTCATTTCTTAAGGTACCAGCAGTCATCTTATCTTCAATTGCCCCAGCAAATGGGAAACTACCATTGGCTAGAGAATACAGCACCCGCAGCTTGTCTGGTAAGAGGAAGTGTGTGAAGTAGTCATTATTGTCCAAAAACTAGCTTGCTTAGCTCAGATGAGCTTTGCCTACATCTTGAGCTGAGATGGTTAGCTTTGCACTGGAGGACGAGGCGTGTTGGTGCGTGCTGTTTTGCTGGAACAATTCTGATGTGATAGTTGTAGCAGGTGCATGCTCACAAGTAGCTACAAGAGCAAGATTTGCTCTCAAACAGCTCCTTTTTTTTTTTTTTTTTCTTCCTCCAGAATCCCTCCAACATGATCAGTGGTGGCTGTTGCAGTATGAACTAGTAAAAATAGCTACTTTTTTTTGACCAACCACAAATAAGGCTCTAAAATGGAGAAGCATAGGATGTTTTAATTGTAGGTACCACTTTCAGTTTTGGCTGTAATTTAGAGTTGTACCAGTATGATACATTTTGTAATGCTATTTACCTAAGATTGTATTTAAAAAAAGAAAAGCGATTTCCCTTTAGTAGTCTCACGCAAAAGGTTGAATGTGCTGTTTGGATTTTGTAACCCCAATACATTGTTATAATACTGATTAACATTTTGGTGTGGGCTGTCATTGGGATGTTGGGGGAAGTAATGTGTTTCTTGAAATGGCTTGACGTGTGTTTCTGTCTGGTCACACAAGACTGCTTTCTATCAGCAACAGTATGAGGGAAGCCTGTAGCAGGTAGTGGATGGCTAAGCTGGCCTGGGTGAATTTAATTTGCCTGGTGGCCTGAAATTGGATGGCTGCTTTTAGCAGAAGGACAGGTCAGAGGTAGTGAAGGTTAAGTAATGCCTCCTGTTTAAAGACAGACTATTCAAAGTTGCCCCAAATGTGAATGTTTCTAAGTGCTTGCCTTCTTTAAAACCTTTCAGTGACATGGATGGTGTGAGTGGCCTGTTGCTTTTCCGGAGAAGCAGCGCTGAGAAGTCTGTGAGCTCCTGAGAGCGGCAGGCTGAGGTGAGGTGTACTCAGAGGGCAGGGCATACTGCTGAAGCAACACTTTCTAAGCACAGGACTTGCCTCCTTACCAAGGCAGGAGAGTTGCCCACAGGTGGAGCTGAGAGGTGTGCGTGTGCTGTGGGTAAGACCTGGCATTGTGGAGCTGGACATGTGGGGAAGGGGACACTGGGGGAGGAGGAGTTGCAGTAGTTTCCTCTGAGCTCTTCATAAACCTCGATCAGTGAGTCTTGCCACTGCAGTATGCCAAGTTGTAATCATGGATTCATTCTTTCCCTTCCCTGGTCCCCCTCTTTACCCATGGGTCTCTCTTTGAAAATTATCAACCTGAACTGATTCTAGGATAATCGTTACGCTTGTTCCTATGTTCCCTTCTCCAGTTACTCAACCTTTTGGTCTGATGTCAAAGCTTGTCATTCTCCCTCTTCAGCACTTCTTCCTTTAGAAATGTTGCTCTGGGTAGCTAGGAAGGTGGGAGGAGACCTTGACATGATGCGGGTTACCAGAGAATTCCCGTGTGTGTTCCCTTTCTGAGATTGCCAAAGAGCTTAAGGGTGGTGGTGGAGAGCTGACTGCACACAGAGTGTTGGAGGATGTTTTTGATGGAATGAAGTACTCCTGAAGTTGGTCATGCAGAGTTAGGCTTACTCAGTTGTGGTTTTGTGTTGCTGTAGGTTGTGGCAGTTGCTTTGAACTTCAGAAGGACAGGAACTGCAAACGTAGGGTGCGTGCTGTTGACAGTATCTGCCTGACTCTGCCCTCTTTGACTGGCGTAGTGTCCTTACTGCACACATTGGGTCTGTGTGCTCACGGATGCTGGTGAATACTTCTGGAGCATGTGTTTTTCAGGGTAAAGTCTATCATGTTTTCTTTAAGGTGAGACTTTGTTTAGATCTGCTGCAGGATCTGCCTACACTGATAGGGAGTTTGCCATGTTACAAACTGCACGTGAAAGGATATTGCTCTCTTTACGTAAAATATGTGATATGCTTTATAGGGTAGAATATCTGTTCGTATACATCTGCAGGAATGAAAATAGTCACAATGCTTTCGGAAGCAAACAGGCTACTTCAGGACGAGCTACTTGTCTTACTAAATTACCAAGAAGCCCAAACACCACAAACGAAAGCCAATAGGGAAGAAAAGATTTCAAACTTTTTCCCAACTTCCCTTTTTAGGAGGATAAGCTGTTCAGTGTGTTCCTTGGCGAGTGCAAGCCTTTCAACATTGTAGCATAGTTCATGCTTGAGAAGTTGCTCACTAGCTATTGCAGTAGCTGCAAAACCTAGCATTTCTTTGCTAGACCTGACAATTTTGTTGACTTCTCCATTGCCTAATAAGGCTGTTTTTTAAAATATTTTTTTTGTGTGTGTGCTCAAGGCCATAACCACTTCATAATAACCAAAACTACAACTTTGGTGTCAAGCCTCTCTGAAGAAATGCTCCTCATCTCTTGTGGTAAGTGTGGTCCCGCATAGCTTGGCATGGTTTTGAATCTCTGTTCAGGACAGGATGTCTACACTTTTGCTTTACCAATTGCTGTGTCTTTGCTAAGCAGTCTTACTTGGGGCCCTGAACTTGGGTCAGATGGTCAGTAAACCTGTGGTTTGCCAGCAGTGCCTACTTCTCTTGCTGTTTATAGCTTGTAATTTTGTTTTAATTCATGCAATGATGCTCAAAGCAAGAGATCTTCTAGTACAGTAAAAAAGGGCCCTGAAACTGACATCCTGGAGATACCCTTGTCTAAGTTATTTGTAAGATTTGTTTCTGAGTTCTGCTGTGGCAGTTTCATCTGTTGTTGCCAGAGCTGATGAATACCTCTTCAGATCCGTGGCATTTCTGTGAGTGGGTGGATCACTGCAGTGACAGGTAGCTTTTTTTTCTTTACTGCAGAGTACAATAGTGACAGTTTTCATGGATCTTGAGGACATCTTCAGCTTGCTTTAAATAATTCTGAGGCAAAGCTGTTCTGTTTTGTTTTGTGATTGTTTTTGTTGTTGCTTTTGTGTGGTTTATGTTTGTTGTTTGTTTTTTTTTTTTTTTTTCCCAAGGAAACTTTTGACACTTTCTTTCTCCATATACCTAGATAGCAGGCCCTATTGGATATTCCCGCAAGATGGAATTTGAAATTATCAGTTTGTCTGGGGCATTGTGTTTGGGAATTGCTTTTCTTCTAACTTGCTACTTGTTGCAAGAGTCCTGGGGAAGGGAGACAGTGATTTGACCTGCTTTGCTTCCTCCCACCCCAGGCTGCCCACCTGTGTACGTATAAACTTCTCTGTGTAGTCAAGAGGGTGCCAGATGTGCACCCTTGTGACAAGCCTCTGGTGGAAGGGGCCAGTTTTACCCCTCTGCTTTCATGGCATGTTAGTTGTGTTATCTGTGGTAGCAAGTGGATTCTGACTCTGCTGTCTCTGGTCTGGTTAAGAGCTAGACTTAGTCGCCGCTTGACTCCCAGCTTGCTGGACTTTTGTCCTGGACTTCCTCTGTGATACCAGCTGTGTGGCACGTGGTCCTGAATGGCTGCTTCGTGTTCATGAAACGTGGCAAGAGTAGCACGCAGGCTTTGGTAGCCCCTTAGTAGCATGGTAGTATTTCTAACTATGTTTTGACATTATCTGTCTTCAGGGAAGTGATAATATGTGTGAAATAGGTCCTACTAAGAATGTTTTACATGGGCTCTAATCTTAGGTGGGCTCAATAGACAGGTGTCTGAACTTTCCATTTTTCAAACCTTTAATACAGAAGTATGTTTGTGTTAATGACCCCGATTACGTCCATAATAACAGTTTCCTAGCTTGTCTAGATGTTTAACTTAATTTTAAAAGTGAGAGTGCACTAAAACTAGAGTGGTGTTTAGACATGGCTTGTTGTAGCAAAACAACTTCGACATTCACAGTTTCATTTGATTTCTTTCCAGGACATACTGTTTCTTCATTTCAGGTTTTACATTGTATTCCCAGTTTTATAGCTTATTGACATGGTAAATCTTGCAAATTATTTTGTTGTTATTTGTCCTTTGAATACTGTTATGCATGACTATTTTGAAATCAAGTAATTCCTGATGTGCAACAGAGAAGAAGTGGGCTGATACTGAAATAACTGAGGGTCAAACTTCAGCTCAGCCATTGCTGATGTTTGGCTGTGCCTGGCAGGAGCACTAGATAACACTCAGTATGACTCAGGAGCACAGGCAGGATTTTTTTGTTTGAAGGGTAGAGGTAGGTGGTGTCCCATGTCATGGGGTGGATGTGTGGCTGGCTATTTAGAGGAGCTACATGCTGCGGTTGCTGCCTGCCTATGTAGGAGGTACGTACAGTCATCCCGCTCAGCTTGCATGTTGTTTACACGGGCTGTGGGAACCTTTTGAAAGGGTGCTGGGAATGAGTGGAAAAACAAAAGCTTGTTTGGTGGCACAAAAGAAGTGTTAAGGTTTTGGTCCTTCTCGTTCCCATTGTTTGTTTACACTGCAGTGTGGTGGGAACAAAATTGACTGTGTAGGTTAGGCACCACCTAGTGAAGATTAAAAAAAGAGAAACTTAAAATTGAAACAATTTACCCCTCCTTCATAAAATTTTTTTTGAACTTTGCAAAGATTGAGGGCTCCTGAGATGTTATATTCACTTGTCCTTTACCATGCTGTCATTTCATGTTGCATTTGACCTGCTTAAGCTGCTGCTGAAAGAAATGGTTCCAAACAGCTTCTCACACTCCAACCTCGTCCTGTGCTAGCTATTGGTTTAATCTGATTTTTTGGTAATCAATTTTGTGCTGTTGGTTTTCTACCATTTTAGTTCCCTGAATTTAAGGGAGAAGGGAATTAAAAATCAAATTGAGTTGGCTCAGTGTGACATGGGATGTGTGTTAGAGCTGGCACAGGGGAAGCACAGCTGGTAGTGAAATATTTGGGCACTGGCTGGCCATTAGATCAGCCTAACTGTGCCCTGAAACCTCACTGTTGCTGTTTGATGATCTGCTGAAGCTGGTGTGGAGTATGTGCTGGAACCGAAATGGCTGATCTTGGTCCCCCCCCACCCCCTTTTTGCCTTCTGTGGTTGTGCTATCCGCTTCTCAAATCCAGCTGGTTGTGAACCAATATGAGTGCTAGGGCAGCCTGATTTCTTAGCCTTTTGGGTAAGGGGAGAGTGGGGTTGCCCTTTTTAACAGCAAGACACATTTAAGTAATCTAAAAATGCTTATAATCTGTATACTAAGCTGCAGAAGTATTGTCATATGTATCATACTGTGAACTATATGCCTGACAAAAAAAAACCACCTTCAGTTTACCACTGCAAATTCAACCTACAAAATTGAGCACGCGCTTGATCTTCAAAGGTTTTTCCCTGGAGTTCTCTTAATATCACAGTCATAGCTGTGCCAATCTGGTCAAACTAATCCTTTTATTCAGTAGAGTTACATTTAACACAGTGATCAAAGCTACAGTGTGCAGAAATATTAGTATTCAATTCTGTAAAACACAAGGGAAACAAATTGTTCTATGAGCAGCAGAGCTAACAAAACCTAGTTTCCTCTGAATTGGTATCCTCTGTCTGCATCCCACCACTGCAGTACCAGAGTCCTCATTACTGTCCTGTTATCTTCTGTGACGTCCCTTATCACAATATGTTCAGATCCTGCAGCCTGACTACAACGCTAGTCCCCATATAACCTACCAACCTTTTTTTAGTTTTCTAGCTGGGCTAAAGGCAGCATGGACTGTGACTGTTGCGGAGCTATGCGTATGCTTGCTGGTTGCTGCCAAAGAGAGGAAAAAATATAATATTCAAGCATTTAACTGATTGTACAGATGAGAGATTAATTTCTATGCTATTCTCTCTGCCTATTAGTTATAATCTTTAGAGAAGAATTAGGATTTCATTATAGGACACGTATCTCTTTGTCTTTCCTTTCTTCTCAAAATCGCTTTTTGGAAAGGTCTGTAGTGCCATTGAGAAGTTTCATGTATAAAACTTCTAGTAGTTCACTATTCTTCAAGTTCAGTCTTAATCGTTGTTACAGCTTATTATGCTGTTTAATAAAATGTGTAATCCTTTTTAAAAGTACGTTAGGTTTGTTGTTTGTTTTTTTTTTTCTTTATTATTTGAACCAAGTTTGGTTCAAATCTGAGCAATTGTTGTATGGAAACATTATTGTCTCATATTAATCATGGATTTCATAGTATGTCTTATGTTATTCATGATGTTTTAGCCCTGTAGTTGAATATATTCTTGTTATTGAACTCCAGTTGAACTCAAAGTTCTTAGGTTTTTTTTTCTATATCTTTTCTTCTGTATTACTCCACATTTCTCAGTTACAGTTAACATACCCGATCTTTCTGATGCTTTTTGGCATCCCCTTTAAGATGACTTTATCTTTCATCTTTTTTGAAACTGTTTTAGTTTAATTGGCATTTCAAACCATTTTTTACATTGTGTGCCTACTTGGCGGGCTGTATGTTTACAATGTGCCTACTTGAAATGCTGTATTCAGTTTGTAAAGTACCAATTGTAATACTCCCTAAGACATTTTACATACATCCTAACATTTTTTTGTTTTTTTACTGAATATAATTCTTCAGTGCACTATCCAGAGTGATGTGTCTCTTTCTGAATTTGTTGTTAAAATCCAGAAAGTTGGTGAGTAGAATAGTCGGCTCAACATGCAATACCTTGTCGACTGTTCTTTTTGTCTGTCATGTATTTACCTTTTTATCTAACTTAGACTATCTGAAGTTTTTACAGTTCTTTCTCTTGTCTTAAACTTGATAATTTTTTCGTAAATGAATTTTGCCACTTTTTGCTTTCTGGACCACTAGGGAATATGTGAAGTAGTGGTAGGGGTCCCCTGTTAACCCTTTTTTGCAAGTTAACAGACCAGTTACTGCTTTTTCTTGTGATGCTTTGTTGCTGGCATCCAAACGCAACTAGTGTTTTCCCCTAACACTAATTTTACTTAATTGCTTCTTGAGACTTTGGGGGAGGCTTTTTGAAAGTAATTTTTTCAACAATTTCTCCTTAGTTTACTGTTGTTGTTATAAAATTCTACTAGCCTAAAAAACCATAGTTTCCTTTCCAGAAACCATGCTGTTTATATTCTCTGATATCAACCTGCGTATGTTTTACAATAGTATTCTCTAAACAATTGTTTCAGCTAGCTTGCTGATGCATGAAAGGCTTGTTTGTTTGTAACATGCTAAATCGTATTTACTGGTTCTTATAAATGTAGGTAAGTACTGTTTTCTCACATTCTAATATTAAATATTTTAGTTTAATATTTACAAATTAATTTTTCTCTTGCTCCTCTGACATAACCCAGTTCTGATTCTGCTTATAAACTGAGAAAATGCAAAAGTGCCAGACTTTCTCCAAATGAGGTGTTAATGGTTTATGTTTTGCTAGCTCTGTTCTACTCCCCCAAATTGTATAGTGGAGTGCTGTCAGCTGAGAAATGCATGTGCTCAGGTTATGCTTTCTCTCAGCCTTGGAATTTAGGATCTAGGAGGTCTTGAATTAAGATGACAGAAGCACTGCAAGATGTGCAGTGGAAAGGGAACAAACAGGAGGATAAAGGTCTCCCTAATTAGTGAACAAACTGACACCTGTGACTTGTTCTTCCATCTATTTTTTGTATCCCTTTTCAGGAAGGAAAGCATCCTGTGAACTCAGCCCAGGGGAAGTCATTTAGCTTTTCTGAGGAGAAAAAATCCCAGCCAGGACTGTTTGGTAGTCGTCCATTCTGCTGCCAACTGAGAGCTTGCGCAGACACAGCGCGTAGGAGGCAAAGCTATGAAACTGCTGTAGATGTTTTGGTGGAGAATAATCAGTAATTTTATTCCAATAGAGGTGTAATAACTTTTAACTAATATTTTGAGTGAAAGGTCAGGCTCATTAAAACATCTGAATTTAATATATTTTATCAAGCTGGCAGTTTTGAGAGGGGGATTCAAACAGTAAAATACTTTTTCTGTATTTTAATTTGAATGTTCTGTTTTAAAATGTGTTTATTATATAATTCTAAAACAGAAGAATTCTCACACTGGATTGCACTGATGTTCTTTGAAGCCCGGTATCCTGTGTCTGATAGCAGCCATAAAAGAGAAAATAGTGCACAGAACCCAGAAGTTCCCTAGTTCTTCACATGACCCATCTCAAAAACATCTCTAAATTGCTGTACAGAACACATTGAGAACAAAATAAGCGTTATATACTTCTCACGCTTGCTTTCCAACTACTTTCAGCTCATGGACTCTGAGCCTGAGACCGTTTCTATTTATTGAGAAACTCATGAATGATTTATCTTCTGTGAACTTGTCCAATTTTTCCTTGAACCCATGTAAATTTCTCATCTCTGTTGCATCCTTTTGTATAAAATTCCACAGGTCTACTAGCTGTTGCCTGTAGAGTCACTCATGTTTTGAAGGTGGCTCCTAGCTTCTTTAGTTGCTGTCTAGTGTTTGTGTTGGAAGGGGCAATGAACAGTCACTTGCTGTCCTTTGCTTTTCGTGTCCCTTGCTTCCGGTGTAGTCCCTTGAAATTGGGTTCTTTGGTCTGAAAGAGACCATTTTTCAGGTGCCAGTTCTTATATACTTAAGTCATTTTTGGTGAAACAGTGCACATCTGTAAGAAGACAGATATTTCTTCACTAACTACTCGATTTATTTATTGAAAAGGAGAAGTGCTATTTGGGCACCAGTGCTTACTAGTGTTCCAGGATTGAAGTCAACCCTAGGATAGCAACTGGAACTGAAGTTTAGACTATAAGGGGGATGTTTACTGAAGAATTACCTGACCCTGTGGAAATTACGGGTACTAAAGTAAGGATGAGGAATTCTCATCTGTGTCTCCAGGAAATGGCAATTCCTGTATAGCTGTTCCTGTGGCTGTCTTTTAATATGGCTAGAACATGAGCTTAGCAACTCTTAAGTTTCAGTGTCTTGGTGATATGGATCATAAAAAAATAATAATAAAGAAACTCTAGGATCTTTCTGAAATGATAAATAGCAGGTTTCCTATGTTGGTATTACAACTGTTGCAACTAGATGAAGCAAACAAAAATTCAGCTCCTGTAACTGAAGTTGTCTTTTGGTCTGCTGTGTTGATAGTGCATTGTCAACTTCCATTTTTTAATCATCATCATATACATGAGTACTTTTGTGAAGAAAAGTAAATTAAGTGCTTATTGGTGTTTTGTCAACTGCTAAAGCCTTTATTTAACTAGGTGATTTGTAGAAGATAAATGTGTAAGAAATAGATTCTGAAAGCTACATCTTGATTTTTTGTTAAAGTGTTAATGGCTTGTAACTTAAAATGTTTCTTTAAAAGCTGATTTTAAATAATAATAATTGATTTTTTTTTTTGTTAAATTGATCGCTATCACAATGACAAATCTGAAGATGCTTGTGATGCATTTTAACTTGGTGGTTAGTTTGCTGTTGCCGCTACTGTTAGGCTATCATATCAGTTCTTGTGGAGTACAGGTAAAGATAGATCAATGAAATCCAGGTCTGATCCTGGAGTCATTGGTGTATACGCTTAAATGTGACTGTAAGAACACCTGTAAAAAGCTTCATGTCTGCAAAAATGTTTACTGCATCAGTAGCTACAAACATAAATTTGTCAAACTTCTAAGTGATGTACTTATGTTGCCTCAGAACAAAACTGATTGTCAATTTTTAATTGATAACACAATCTTAAAAAGTACCGTGAGCTTTTCATTAGTCTAACCTTGCATTTATTTGGAAGAGCAAGAAGTTAATCTCTGAAGAGCAGGGTTTTTCAAGTATACTTAAGTCATTCAGGAACATAAATTGCATTGACTTTGTACTGTGAGAGAAGTAGAATTGAACTGAAGCAGAGGATTAATTTTGGAAGTTAAGCAAACTGAAAAGTTCAGTTGATCACAAATATCAGGCAGCATATTATGTTGTGGAGGTCTCATTCTTGTATGAATCTGCTTAAGCCTAAATGAACATCTAACTGTAAAATTGTTGAAAGACTTGGTCAGGTATGGGCAGGGAGAATTGTCAAAATGTGAATTCAGAACTTAATTAGGAAAGCCTTATGTTTAAACTTATTTTTAATCGCTGTTTAGAAGTCATGTTTATTCACTCTTCAGGAGGATATAGGAAAAGTGTTGCGTAGCTCATTCTAAACAGTGTGTTTGCAATAGTTATTGTACTGCTGTTCTCTTTGCCAGCACAGTCAGTGATGCAGTAGTAGGCAAAAGACTCCAAAGTCCAAGAAAAGCTTTAAGTGAAAACCTTAGAAGGTGGCTGAAACTTTACAATTAAGTAAAATTACCTGCCTGTTTTTGCTATGAAATGTGGTGGTAGTTGGTTTGCTTCTTGACTACTCATTGATTAACTTTTTGTTTAGCAGTAGCTAGGAAAACTACAAAACTTATATGACTCTCTTCAGCTATCGGTTGTCTTTCTGTGCCTTATCAGACTGCTTGACCACTGTTTAATTGAAAAGTTTCCCGTGCAATTGAAGCGTTATGGTTAGAATAAGCACTTAATTCCAGAAGGAGGATAGAATCTCATGGCTTGATAGTGAAAGTTACATTGTAGGGGGAGGGATGCTATCACTGCCCTAGATAGCAGACTTGTTTATTTTATAAATACAGATTATTTTTTCTGCCTAGCAAAGGACAGAACCTTGGCTAATTGTAAATATCTCTGAGTGGGGACAAATATTTTATGGTCATTCTGTCACAAGAACTTTTGCTGAGAATTCAAATGCTAGATGCAGTGTAACAAATGGGAATCTTGTCCCTGAGAAATTGCAGTAATAAGGATGAAACTTTCTTATTTATTTTTGCTTGGGTAGTTATGCATATAAAAAAACCCAAGCCCTGTGCTTGACAAAAAGAAGCAGATGAGAAGTGGTAGCAGAAGAATTATTTCAGATTGCTTCTACACTGGCTTGTCACTAGGATAAGGGCTATTGCACTGTTAAATAAGAGTAATAGAGTGCATATTACATACTTTTTCCCCCCTCAGATCTTGTTTTGCTTTATTGTCTGTGTTAACGTGTTACACAGCTATGATACTTGTCTGTAACTTCTGGTAAAAATGTCTTTCACAGATGCTAAATGTAGTGGTTTAGAGGAACTAATCTCCCTGGCTTTTTTGCCTAGCTGATGGTGACTAGATAGATGCACGTTAGAATAATGGAGCTCACTTGTTAATGAAGCAAGTTTAGAAATTGTGAGTAAGGGAGGAGGCTTCATTTTAATTCTTTCAAGGGTTGCTGATATTGTACAGCTAAAGTTATTAGGGAAAAATACTGATATTGCTTGGAGGAAGTTTGTGAACATAGTCATGTTAGAGCAGCTTATCAAGAAAAGTTACAAAAACCCCCACACAACACCATGGAGCACTGGGTAATTAAGTTCAAACTTTGTCTGCTTCAATTTAATTGAAAGCACTGGACACAAGCACTTACAACATTTTTTATCTTTGCTCACTACAGGTCTTCTCATTTCTTTTTTCTTTTTTTTTTTTTTTTTGTCAAATCCAAATTAATCTGAGTGCATCCACTGAGTGATTTGGTTATTGTACAGAATTATGGTGCTTTCTTTATTATAGATTGTCAGTGTTGCATAGGGAGCTTTGCACAGGACATTAATATGATAAATTTGAACTTTTGGCAGGGGGGATACCTTCACCAAGAACTCCTCTGTTGATGAACGAGCATTAAAGTTTGCATTGCACTTACTGTCCTTTAGAAAGTCAATGCTAGGGTTTTTATTATCAGTTTAAGGAAGCGGAGAAGTGAAGAGATTTTAGAACTTTTGAGTTGGTGATTTTTAAGAAAGCATAGTTAAATGCATTCTATGAGGTTTCTGATGTTTCATAGACTAACAAAAGGTTGCTTTATTAGTAGGTTTAATGAACAAATCGCTTTATTGGCTTAGACATACTGGTTGCTTTGTCGGTCCAAACAGCTATGGGTTCTTGTTTCAATTCACCATTGTGCTAGTGTAGAGAAGTGATAGCCATTGACCTTCTGTTAAAGCACAATAAAAAGTTTTTTGTGAAGAAGGAAAGTGTGCAAGGAAAAGAGCAGTGCAGTTCTCTGACTTCAGTTCAGCAACATAAAAATCAAAAGACGGTGTATCTCTCCTATTGCTTTTCTTGCTAGGTGGCTCGGTATAGTGAACCACCTGAAACAAGAAAAGGCGAGACTGACTTTCTGAAGGCTGTTTTTCATGGAATCTGTGTGTGAAGTAAGAAGGTATTTGTATTGTAGCTGTAAGGAAGCATGTCAAGTAGGTACTCATTAAGTTCTGAATGGAAAGTGTGTTAGTCTTAAAAAAAATATAAAAAAAATCTTTTTTGTTATTGGTTGTCTGGTTTGTTTTATTAAGTGATTAACACACGTGACTTAACCATAGCCTTTGATTGAATTAAGTGACCATGTTTTATTTCTTTAATTACTTCCTAAGAATTTGTTTAAATGAGCAAATAGTATTTTTTTTCTGTCTGTATGGTTAAGACAAAGAGGAAATTTGTTACATGCTTTAGACTTTCCTTAAAGATGATAATTAGTTCTCAAAGTTGGTGTCTGTGTAATGAAAGGATGCTAAATCAGATGGCATGACATTGCAGTCCCCCAGTTCATTCTTGGAGTTATCAGATTACTTTAAAAACTTACCATTTTACTTGTAAAAAGATGAGCATCTTCCTGTAACTGGAATAATAATAGTGTTGCAGTTGAAGCTGGGATTCAGATAGATTTGCCAAATGTATTTACATTACATAACATGTGAAGTTATGATGATTAAAAGGATTAGGAACTTTCTTTTTAATGAAAGCACTCTACAAGAACAATTACTCTCTGCAAATAGTTTGTGTTTTGGTTTTTTTTTTTTTTTTAAGGGTGGGGGAGAACAGTGCAGCTCAGATGTTCTGTACCTGGCTGGCTTTTGGTTTTCAGATTTGCAGTGGAGCAATTGCCATTAGGTGGGAGCAGCTGCTGGAATATATTTTACACTTCAGTTATGCTTCAAGTTTTGTTGTAGAGATTGTGTTGTATGCTTGGTGGTTGGGATGTGTTGGGCCTAGTTCACAGTGGTGTCTCCATCTTTATTACAATAAAGCGTTTGAATTATTGTTTTTCTCATGGAGCAGTTTTGTGCTCTAATGCATTCCTAATTCCTCAGGAAAGCAAGTTTTCCCTGAGACAATTTCTTGGGGAAAACTATGACAAGCAGTGAACCTATCCTTGCATAAATTTATCTAGATTTAATTTTTGAGGCAGTTGCTCCCTGTAAACTTCTTTTTGAAGTTAGAAATGAGGCTGGGTGATCTTGTGTATGAATACACTAAGGAGAAACAGTGCACTGAGAAGGTGTTCAGACTGTGCATTGCTGATCATGTTCAGAGAGGAGCTGACTTGCCATCATGCTATGGTTAGTGGATATAGCTCAACAGTGCTGTTTAGACGAAGTATCTTTTTACTTTAGTTTTCTTCTGAACCCTATAGTATCAAAATGTCATTAGTGTAAATTTTGTATGGCTTTGCATGGAGGAAACTTAGAGCAGGAAAGCACACTTTTTTATTTCCCCTTCCCATGAGGAGATGGGTTGGAGTTGTTCGTTGCCACTGTACGCAGTGCCCTCTTTCCTACCTCTTCTGGTTACTGCCTTCCCCACTTTTCATCTTTTCTGCGATGTTTCAGCATGTGCTAGGAGGTTTGTTTTGCTCTCTAGTGCATTCTTTTCTTGGTGCTGTCTCCCTCTGTCTCCTTCTGGCTGCAGTTCCTTTCCTTCCTTGCTTGTCCAGTTCTGCCCTCCCACCGTTGTTTTGCATTTCAATGCTGGTTCAGTAGTTTTATACATCTTCAAAAAATACTTGTCTTTCCTTTGTGAGCCTAAAAAATGACTTGAGTCAGCCTTGATTTTTGAAGGAGCCACCTCTTCCAGAGGCCATGTTAGCACCCCCTTCTGCCAGATATTCACAAATGTTCCTCAGCAACTCTGGGCTTGCCACTGAGTTTGTACCTCAGCTCTCTGATGTACAAAATTAAAAGGTAACTTATGCCTTCAGAATTGTTTAGAATCAATCTGAGGTTTTTGGACAGTGTTTATTGAGTGCACCCTCAGCAAATTTGCTGACGACACCAAGCTGTGTAGTGTGGTGGACATGCTGGAGGGAAGGGATGCCGTCTAGAGGGACCTTGACAGGCTTGAGAGGTGGGCCCATGCCAAACTTGTGGAGTTCAGCAAGATCAAGTGCAAGGTCCTGCACATGGGTCGAGGCAATCCCAAGCACAAATACAGGCCAGGAGGAGAATGGATTGGGAGCAGCCCTGAGGAGAAGGACTTGGTGATACTGGTTGACGAAAAGCTCAGCATGAGCTGGCAATGTGCACTTGCAGCCCAGAAAGCCAGCCGTCTCCTGGGCTGTGTCAAAAGCAGCATGACCAGCAGGTCAAGGGAGGTGGTTCTCCCACTTTACTCTCGTGGGACCCCACCTGGAGTACTGTGTCCAGCTCTGGAGTCCTCAGCACAGAAAGGACGTGGACCTGTTGGAGCGGGTTCAGAGGAGAGCCACAAAGATGATCAGAGGCCTGGAGCACCTCCAATACAAAGATAGGCTGAGAGGGTTGGGGTTGTTCAGCCTGGAGAAGAGAAGGCTCTGGGGAGATGTTACAGCAGCCTTCCACTACCTGAAAGGGGCTACAGGAAAGATGGGGAGGGACTTTTTACAAGGGCATGTAGTGACAGGACATGGGGTAATGGCTTTAAACTGAAAGAGGCTAGATTTAGATTAGATATTAGGAAGAAATTTTTTACTGTGAGGATAGTGAGGGCACTGTAACAAGCTGCCCAAAGTTATGGATGCCCCATCCCTGGAGGAGGGGTTCAAGGCCAGGCTGGATGGGGCTTTAAGCAACTTGGTCTAGCGGGAGGTGTCCCTGCCCATGGCAGGGGGTTAGAATTAGATGATATCTAAGGTCCTTTCCAACCCAAACCATTCTGTGATTCTGTGATAAAGTATCGTTATGAGTAACGGAATGGAAGAGGTTGTGTAGCTTTGAATAATACTTTTTAATGCTTCAGTCTACTATGTGGAAACTTGTGTTTTAACAGCCTGCTGTTGTGGAATTGGTTTCAAGGTGTGTTGATATTATGACAGCACACCATCCCTAACTTGAGTATGTGATGGCAACTGATGCCAGCAGTACATGTCAAAGAAAACCAGTGATTCTGGTCCAGTTTTCATTGGAAAGACTGATTAAGTAAACATAAAGAGATAAAACAAATTGTTGACTTCTAGCTGTCCAGAGCTCTTTTGCAATTAGCCTTTTCATTATACGTTTCTGCATCAGTATCAACTTCCTGAGCATCCATCTCAATAACAAACGGCAGCCCATAAACTGCATGTATTGAAGAAAGAAGACGCAGCTAACACCTGTTTGTTTTAAAACCAGCAACCATCTGCAACATAAAATATGTCCTGTTTAGCCCTTGGATATCACTGCATCTGCAATAAGAAGAGCACATTTGATATTAATCTTTCAAAATATATATCTTGGAACATTATTCCTCTAGAGAAATCATAAAATCTTTGAATATCATGCAAGAACTTGCTGCAATACAACAAGAAAAGTTCCTGTAGTGGATTAGCATTATGCCTTGGAATCTATACAGAAAATTATTGAATGTTACCAGCTATAGTGGAAAATGTCAGTGGAAGGAATTTCTCTCTGACCCCCTTCCCTAGCTTTCTAATAATCCTCTACCATCAAGTTCATGATCAGAGCCAACCTTTTTGTAGGTGAGCTTGCATCAAATAGTACCAGCCCCTGCAGAGCAACAAACACAGAGTTTGCCAGTGAATCTTCACCATCCCATGGTAAATACTTGTTCTCCTCCCTACTAAAATTAACAAAATCTGTGGGTCTTTACATTCTGCTGTGTGAATATGTATGCACTTAATACAGTTCACCAAATGTTCTTAGGGGGGTAAAGGGAGCGACAGCAAACAACTGCTAAGCACCCAAATGAACTCACATCTACAGATGAGAAAAGAGCTAACTACCCTATTTTTTCAGGCAAGCAAGGTGCCAAGAGGAACCAGGTAGTTGGAGTTTATCCAAGTTGGACCTAAGGGAACCATCAGAAGACAAATCTGGGTCTTTAAGTATGGGATTATGTGATCTATATCATGGCCTCGAGAGGGGTTTTGTGGAAGGGCATAAACTTGCCCACTCCGTGAAATCTTCAGTATTTCACAGGCAAATAGTAATTGTCTATTTTGCCCTTCATGAACAACAAAGGCATTTTAACTTTTTCCATTGTCCTTGAAAAAATCTCTCTCCATTCCACAGGTTTTTAGCCACCTCATATTAATTAACATAGCCCAGATGAAATCAGAGTTCATAATCTCAATTTGAAGTTGTTCTAGAGCTTGTTCTCTGTCTTTTTGAAAACTGGATGTCTTGTGTGTCTGGTCTCTTCAGCAATATCAGTTCGACTAATAGAAGATATTTTTTTGCTTTGTAATATCAGTGCTTCTAACACAGTTCTCTAGACCAAAATTGTTGTCCTGGAAAACTCAATTTCACTTAATTTGAGCAGAATGTTAACCTGGCCTTACAGTGTTCAGTTTCTCCAGGTTAGAGTCTAGTTCTGCCTTGAGTGAGACTCTGGCTCATTTGGTTTCCATAGGGCTTCTGTCTTTATCACTGCCTCGCTAATCAGAAGTTATTTTTAACTCACATAGTTGCCTTTTTCATCAGTCCTTTTGGGGGTGGAGATGTAGACAGAGCAGTGGAATGATAGTTGGAAGAACTGGGGTTTCTATTCCTAGCTTCTGCCACTGACTTTCTTCAAAATTCTCTTAATTTAAGAGCATAATATTCCTTTTTGTGCCGCATCCTCTATACAGTGAGAGTACTTGGCTGCATCTGTAGAATGTTTTGAGATCTTTGGGTAAACACTATTCTTTGTTTCAGGGGATCACAGTCTGTGATGATAATATGACAAGAGTTTTATTTCTTTGTGGAAAAGAAGCAGCCCCAGTAGTTCACCATTCTGCATTCAAATGGCAGCCTGTAACTTCTGTAATATTCTTAAGTTAGAGTGGTCTTTAACACATGTATAACTAATCATTGTTTAATGGGAGCAGTGAGTTAAAATGAGTTGCTGTTAGTTTTACTGGACATGAGATGTTTCAGTGAAAATGAGGATTTATATTAATTACTTCAGTGTTTCTGGATCTGTTTTAAGGTGCTAAATTTCTGTCTGTTGGTATTGTTTAGAACACATTTAATGAAACATAAATATTGTTTTCCTGTAATGTATGCCGTATCCAAGACAGACACACAAACTCCAAATGAGAAGTTACTCTGCTTAATGGTCCACATCTTGCATTTTTTTCCCTCTCATGGAAACAGCTTACTGCTATAGTTGCTGCATTAATCCATAATCCAATAAAGGGGATTTATTTGAGGAGCTGAAGGCAGAGAGAAGAAAAAAGAATGTCTGTATAGTGCACTGTGGGCAATAGTTATGCTAAAAATAAGATAGAGCTCTTGAATGGCTCCGTGTTTGCCTTTCTCATTGTGTGAGACGTACACACTAAAGTTTCACAGTAAAATTTTAAGGTGTGATTATATCCTTTCTCCTACTCCCTCAGGAAAAAGACCACACCAACAAACCAAACAGTTTAACTCCCCAGGTCCAAGTTGTTCTTCCTGTTATTTCACCCATCACAAATTCAGGGACAACTTGGCCACTGCTTAAATCCATACAATTGGCCTGCATTAAATATCATACAATGTTAAATGAATGCTGACCCTCTAGCTTTGGTAAGAACTATGTCAGTTCGGTGTACAACTTTACTGTGGAATACCTAGCATACCTCTGGTAGCATATATGCACAAATATATGAGCTCAAGACTATTTGAAATTAAGCATTGTTCAGATACGTCTTAACTTGAAGCTCTCATGTAACCTGCATGTAGTAGAATGTTTGAATTAAAGCTCTTCCTGATTGCAAAGAATGCATATGAATGGCTTGTATCTGTAGCCGAAGGAGGACTAGCAGATTCCTGGCAGATCCTGCGTGTGTATTTTTAAAGCTTTAAAGACAAAATTGAAAGAAGGAATGGATCAATGCCTGTTGACACTGATGACCATTTACTGAAAGTTCAGTGACAGTCTGGTTCCTCCAAGGGTATGCTGACAGGCCAGCAAGATTTCCTGTTGATACCTTATTGGTAGAATTGCACACTTTTTCTTTTCTCTCAAAGGAAGCTAAGACCTTGACGTATCTTTAAGTTTGTTGGTGCTTCATAGAAACTGAATGCAGGATCTTCGAACAACATTAGTTGTTTTTGCTAGAGTTTGAAAGGTACAATTATGTGACTTAGTCTCTGGAAAGTGAGCTCTATAGAGTTTTCTAATCAAAATGTCAGGTACAATAGTTTTCATTCCTTTCCTCCTCTTCTGATGTGAAGGCTTTGCCTACAGTTTTTAATCCAGTCTGCAAGGAACTCTGAAGAATCTTTATCAAAATGCTCAGACTTCTGATAAAAGGTATTAGTGCTTACCTTTGTTCTTTTGAATATGGGTTGACTCCTCAGAGCCGTTAAATGCCCTGTCTGGATCTTGTAAATCACTGTCTGTAAGATAGATTATTCATACTTAATTTGAAAATGTTGCTTGTTTCCCATGTTTGAAATGCATTTCACAAAATAGCTGAGAAGACATGCTGATTTTTAGTGCTTGCAAATTTCTTATGCTAGATTCATCATTTAATGAACTAGTGCTTTACTCTGATTTCCAGTGTACTGTTTAGATATGAATAATCGTACTGCGGTCTTAGGGGTAGATATAAAAGCCTAGAAATAATTCGGTGCTCAGAAACACATGTATCTTTCAGTGGGTCAAATTAATTGGAAAGAAGTTTTGGACAGCATTAAGTGAAGACAGAAGAATTATAGGCCTAAATTCTGTTTTTGGCACCTGCCATCATATGACACAATCAAAGCCTTGAGTTGTCTGCAAAGTGCTTGAGCCTGTGGACTGCACAGAGAAGCCTGCAGAGATCACCAGAGTGTAATCCATACAGCATTGCCTGCCTAGGACTGGAAACACCAGAGGCAAAAAAGGCTGTAAGCATCCAAGGGATCTTGAAGCAAGGTGAGGAGAGGGAAGAAAATGGCTCTAGCAAGCCTATCTCAGTTTGAGTCCATGTTCTAGGTAGTAGTGAAGGGCAAGGGGAGCTTAATGCATCGCTCTGGGTCAGATACAGCAGTAGCTGGCAGGCAGATCTAGTGTTCTGGCCTGCAAGCTCCTCATTCCTCTCTCAGCTGGCAGCGAACTAGTTGATTCTAAAATAGTACATGTTACAGATACTCCTGTTAGCACTGCATGAAGGAATGGGATCCTTCTGCTTTATGTGTGTGTAGAATTACAGCCCCTGAACAAGAGCAGAAGCAGAGCTTCAGGAGCCCATGTCTTGGTGGGTGTTGGTATGTGGAGCACCTGAATCTCATGGTGCTCATCACCTGCCTGATGTCTTGTTTCTTCTCAGTATAGGTTTTGCAGGTCTTTCAACAACTGTCATGCTAATCTCAACAGCAGCCAGCAGGAGGGTCTAACATGCAGTATTACATTAGAAATGATTGACTTTTTTCCTTTATTGTAAGTTTGGGAATTTGTATAAAGGAGATCCAGATTTTTGGAAGGAAATACTCCTCAGATTAGATTGTTAAAGCAGAACTATTTTAGCAAAGACAGTCTTTTTTAACAAGATTGGTCAATTTAATGTCAGTTTCCTTTTTACCCTTACCTTTTTGTGCTTATTGAAGTGGTGGTTACTGGGAGAGAGCACTGTATCCCATTTAAGTTTTAATGCTTTTCCGTTTGTTCATTCTGAGTGCTGCTATTTTATAAAGTCAGACAGAATGTTTTGTTAGCAAACAAATGGGAAGTATAAAGCAAGCAGCCCTTCCTTCTCTAATAAATGGTTCCATTATTCTTTCGTATTAGTCAGATAGAATTTTATGTCATGGGCCAAACTTGAATTGATAGCCGATCTGGAAATGATAATAACGTCTCATTTGTGGGAAATGGATAAGGTTACTGATAAACTTCTTATTTTGAAAGGTGCCTAGTGTCTTCTTGAGTCTTTTTTCTTCGTTTAGACTTACAGGCTTTACTAACTCTTATAGTAATACTTTCTCTCTTTTGGTTTTGTGAGATTGGAATTTAGTATTATACTGATAATATGATACCTCAAACTACTGGAAATTGTTGGCATGGATTATAAATAATTGAGTTTTATCCAGTTAAAATAGGAGGATACTTGTAATGAATGCAATATTTATTTTCCTGTTTGAATACTACTATAGTAAAAATATTTAAGTGGCCACAGAACTGAAAAATATTGCAGGATACTTTAACAATGCTGCATACGGATCTAGATGCAGACACAGATTTACCTGTTAATCCGAATATCTTTATTTGCTAGAGTATTGCACAAAAGCCTGGGTGGCCTTATGTGGGTTACTGGGGACCTGACACATGTTGTGGTTGAGAGTAGTTTCAAAGTTGTCCCAGACTTGTCTGCCTATCCAGTACCTTGTGGTAATTCACTCTTAAAATAACAAAGGCCTGGATCAGCTGAGCTTACATATGTGAGAAATCACATGTCTAGATGAATGGACCAACTGCTTCAAAGGGGTCCATTTGGGTTCTGGGTATACAGTACAATGACAGGTATGGTGCTGTATAGCAGAATACTTTATTTGTGTCTTTCACAATGAGCTGCACATCCGTATTAACATAGAAAAATATTAGATGCTTTTGGTACAGACTCTTATTCAAGACCATGGTGGAGAATTTCCTCATATTTATCCACTTCAGCGATGTTCTGCTTGAAAGAAAGTGAAATTTATTCTGTCTGCTGGTGCATGGTAAGAAAACAGAATAGCTAGTTTTCCATAGCTGGTGCTAAAATTAGATTGACTGTTCAAAGAATTTGAAAGACCCCAGGGACTGTTAAGAGTTGCTTTGACACACCATTCTTTAATCTTATGCAAACTAAACCAAACAGGAAATAAAACTGCAATCCCTCCTTAATATCAGAGACTGATTGCTAGGCTCTTGAACTGTTTCAGTAGAAAACCTGGCATTCTTTTGACACTGCACATTCCCGTACTATAAATTTAGCTGCCTTTCTGCAGGTACCTGCATCTGTGTTCCTCTGTGAGGCTGCTTCTTTGTAAATCATGGTCAGAAAATAGATATGGAGAGTACTGCCTTAGAACAGTAACAGAGAATAAGCTTGTTCTAACTTTATGTACCTAATTTAATGGCACATAAGCCATTAAAATACTGGCATACAGTAAAAGTACTGTGCTGTGTTTGTATGACGTGATCTTTCTGAATCAACGGCAACCGGGATGTTAGTAATGGAGGAGTACACTTAGAGGGGCTCGACTTCATCCATGTTCTAGTTTACTATCCATCTACCTTAAAACTTTGCAGTAGTTACCTGTAGTATCCATTGCTTTTGGATATGAATAGTAAAGCACACTTTAATTATTGCATAATGATGTTCTCCAGCCTCTTCCTTGTTCGTTCATATGCCTGTAGTGAAGTATGTTGGTAAGAAGCAATGTACTGAGCTGATGAAGAAAAAAAACACCTTTATCTTTTGTAGATATTTAGAAAACACATGTTCTGAAGTTCAGTCTGCTTTTGCCTCTTCAGCGATGTTTAGAGTGAATTGTGATTATTTAGATTAGATCTTTGCAATACACCAAAATTAGTTTATTTTCTGTTTCTGGAAGCCACCATAGCTTTGAACTCTGAAGCGTTTTCTCATTTATCTCCACTAGAGAGCACTACCAGCTGCGCTGCTAAGGCCTCTCATGCATTTACCAGAATGCTGATTGTGACGTGACAGCCGGTCCTGTCTAAAATGTTGTTAGAAATTGTGATAACCTCCTGTTATTGTCACATGTGCTCATTAAGAGAAACTAGGGCCGGACAGGACTTTGGGAGATCACCGAAACCCTTCTTCCTCAAGACAAAAATCTACTAGACCAGTGTCTGTCAGGAATGTTTCGATCTCTTTTTAAGTCTTCAGTGAAGGAAAGTCCATGTTTTCTCCAGCCAGTTTCTTCTGCCACTTTGTGATCTATAGGCTTGCCCTACTGCTTTGGCCACTTCTTCTCAGTGTTTGCTGGATCACCTTCCCTGCAGCTCAGTTCCATTTTTTCCTCTATATTTGCTGTAGATAGAATAAATATTTAGTTTCTTTCCTCCATACACATGTGCTTTTTGCTTTTAAAGAATGCTGTTTTCCTTTTCTCACTCCTGTCATCTAAGCCAGAGGTTAACAAATCCATGTGACACTGTGGCATAGTCAGTGTGATGGGTGCAGGCATCCAGCTCTGAGACAACTGCATCTAAAATCATTGCCTGGGGCAGTTTCTGGCTCTGTTGGGCCATATAATGCTCAGAGGTGGCTTGTGTATCAGCTGTGGTGCCTTGCTGGGGCTCAGGAGTCCATGCTTTATAACCTGCGTCTTGCTGTGGAGGGACCGTGACCAGAGGAGAGCTGTGCACCGCCGAGGCCTGGCCGTAGTGATGCTTTAGGGGTCACTCACTGCGTGGGTGGCCGAGGAGGTGGCAGCAGCAGAGGGAAGGGTGGATGTGGACTGAAAGGAGTCATGCTGAACCTTACTAATTTTTCTGTGCTGTGCTAGGCTCAGTGACAAAAAAAGGTGGAGAAGCACTGCTTTGAACTGAACAACTCTAGTTTCTTCAGTCTTCTGTTGTAAGCTGCCATTCCAGCCTTATGATCATTGTTGTTTCCTCTATTCATAGATAATACGTGAAGGCTGAAGTGCTTTGTCTGATTTGTGAAGGTGAGGTCAAAGGAATAAACATGAATAGGATTTAACTTTTTTTTTTTTTATTTGCAGTACTTAATCTTTGTCAAAAGTGGTGTTATGGAGAAACTGATTTTCACACTAGTGGATTCAAGGAAGCTGGTACCTTTTTCATACTTGATTACGCATTTCTTTACACTTGCTTCAGACAGTATAGCTTCAGATGAAACTTTGGACTGACCAAGTGAAGAACACAAATTTTAACATACAAAAGTCTGACTTCTGTTTTATAAAATGTAGATCAGTTCTCTGTGCTTGGTCAGTTGCTGCTTGTGCACTGAAGCAGGCAGCTTCTGTCTGGTTGGCAGACCCTGGTGTGCAGGAATGGTAACTCTTGTCAGGTTTAGTCTCCAGAGTGGATGGCAAGGATTTAAAATTGAGTATGACTACAGCTCCTCCCAGTGGCTTTTTCTGCTTCTGTTTGCTGGTACAGCAGTGCCGGACCAAGTGGTATTCTGAGAAACACCACCCTGCTGCATTTTCTACAGAGGTGCGAAGGGGTCATTTTATGCCTGACTGGTAGGATCAGCAATAAAGAACTGACTGTGTATCTATAGGAGCCCACTGGACAGAAAGACTGCCAGAGACATAGATAAGGTATTCTCTCTCATCCAACATCGCTTCATGTTGTCTCAATACAGGTTTGAAAAACAGCATATCTCCACAAAGAAAGAAACTGCTCCTGTGGTTTTGCACGTGCCACCACCCTGATTCTTCTTGCAGAAAATCTGAGGCATTTGTATTCTATCCACATAGTCAAACCTCTCATCTCAGCTCTCATCATCTGCCCTTATGATTGCTGCAGCGTCCTTTTATCAGGCCTTTACAAATGCAATCTTGCTCTTGCTGTATCAGCTCAGACTATTGCTGTATGCTGAATTTTATTCTTGTGCAACAAGCCATTTCAGAAGTGGTTGGCCCGTTGTTCCAGGAGTCAGTGGAAGAGATGACTGTTGCCACCAACTGGTTTTGGCTCTATGCCAATCCATGCAGTTTTGAAATCTTTTCTGTGCTGTTGTTTGTGTATATATAATGCTTGTGTCTATGTGTGTGTGTGTGTATATACACACAATGTGAACATATAACACTTCATATTGTTAAAAATGGCACTGGATTTTTAAAAATAAGTTACTCATTAGACTTCCTCTTGCATTTCTGACTGCACAGACAGTTGCATTTATTGAATTCCATTTCAGTTCTCCTTAAAATATTCCCTTTTTCTTACATCGTTAATTGATAAGCATCTATATGCATCAACAGACTTGCACTGCGAAGTGCAAATCCTCCACCACGTCCTTGGATGTTTTCAAGACCTGACTGGACAAAACCCTGAGCAACTTGATCTGAATTCAGTATTGAACCATCATTTGAATAGAAGGTTGGAGTAGAGACCTCCTGAGGTCGCTGAAGTCTAAACTAGTCTAATATATATATTTTTTTCCTTTTGTGGGCAGAATGAAAATCTGGCTCTATAGTCAGTAGTAGAGGTCAAAGCTTCAGTGCTGGAGGACTAATCCAATGGAGAGTTGAGGGTTCAGCTTCCACTGACTCCTATCAGGGTACTGGAGCGCCAAATAAATGTATCAGAAATACCTTGCATTTCCTGTCTCTTTGCTTTGGGTGGAGTGCTAGGATGTGCTTCAGTGCACATGCACAGCTGCAGGAGAAGCCTCCTGGCTCTGAGGATGTATGTACTCTGTACTCTGTGGAGGATGTAAAACTTTGAAGTGGCTTGAGCATCGTTCCTGATATGTGCTTCACACCTTGATAACCTCTGTTCTTAGCTGTTAGATCGTCTGGCTTCTTATTTGTATGTTGCCTTCCTTCACCTAGATTACGTCAAACAAATACTGTTTGTACCTTTTTATGGCTTCTCCCTATTTTGGCAGTCAGCTGTAAATCATTAAACTATTGAGACCAGTGTTGTTCATTTAATAAGATTTTAAAAAGGTTTGTCAGTCTTCTGTTATAAAAGCAAGTAAAGTTTTATTTGTATGAAATTTGAGATTGGAATTTTTGTTAATTAGATGTCATTGACTATTAACATTAAAAAAATAGCCTCAATTCTGATTATAGGGAGGTAGAATAGAAGAACAGTGGAGAGACAGAGTAGACTATCTTAAAAAAAAAGTAAAAGGATTTCTACAACCCTTTCCTCATTTTTATAGGCAAAAATTAACATCAGTCTGTAAAACTCACTCAAAGCAGGACCAGCTTAGATGAAGTTGCTCAGGGTTGCTATTCAGGATAAGTTTTGAATATCTCCAGGGACAGATGTTCCACAGCTTCTCTAGACAGCCCCCTTCAATATTTGACTGCCTGTGATATGAAACTTTTTTTCAGATCATATAGTCAGGATTTCTGTTGTTGCAACTTGTGTCTGTAGCCTTTGTCCCATCACTTTGTGCCTCTAGGAAGAGTCTGCCCGAGAGACTCTCTGCAGGATAGACCTTCTGTAGCAAGCATATAAATTTGAGCACTGGTACAGTATAAGCTGCTCTGTCTGGTATGAATTAGTATAGGAAGATGTCTGTCTTCACAGGAGTTGTAGCTTTCAAAGGTAAACTTATTTGGAATTTTTGGTATATGAAGATAATCTTGACTTCAGTAAAGGGTGGGGTAAAATTATGGTGAAATATTCTTTGTTTATTGTTCTGTCTGCTGTTAAAGCTAGTCTTTCGTAATTTTAGAATCTTTGTAAGATTCTTACTTGGTCTGTGCTACCTAATACAAAGCAGGCTGAACTCCAGAGCCTTTGGAGCTTGGCCCCACAGGAGACTGAAGTTATGGAAGGGAGCACAGACACCTCCCATCCTTTCCTTCAGCTGCCAGCCAGCAGTTACTAGACTTGCAAAACTCTTAGCTGCCCTCCTGGAAGACATCTGAATAATTGGCTGTTGGTGGTTAATGAATGAGCTTTTTAAAAGGAGCTGCTTTTGGTGGGTTGGGCCAAGGGTCACACTCAGTTTAGGAATACCATCCCCTTCTTGCAGCCTGTGTACTTTCATCTGTCCATCAAGTCTGATCCTTGTTTGGACCTTTTGTGTGCTTGTGTTATTCTATATGTGAATTGGGTGCATTGTAAACGTTGTCAGCAATAATACTTAGCGGTAAAATGAAGGAAACTTAAAATAATACACTAATTATTTCCAAAAGAGATCTCATATTTTTGATGATTTGACATGTTTAATTAAAAGATGCAAAGGTGAAGTTGTCCAGCAAGTTGCCAGTTGTCTCTGGTTTAACTTGAAAAGTAGCTTTCTTATGAGAATTTACCCCTCCACCCCCCCATTATTCTTGTTGAAAATATGTAATGTTTTTTTGAAATAGGATCTTCTGGGGCAGTCATTCAAAAAATAATGCTTTTTTGGTTGGTAATTACTTTAAGTAGTTGTAGCAGCTCTTGATTAATCAGTGTTGTGGTTGGTTTTTTTGTTCCCCCCCTCTTTGGAACTTAAAAATATTTTTATTTTTTTTTTGTGTAATGTTTCCTGTTGTTCAAATCTTGAGCTAGATGCATGTTGAATAATTAAATGAAATTGTACTTTGGCTAGACTATTATCCACAGAAAGATCTTGGGTGTTTTCTAGCAAATCAATTAGATACCAATTGCAAATTGAATTCAGAATTCTGTTCCTTAACACTTCAAACACCACAAATTAGTACCATTGTGTACTTTTTTCCTTTTTTTCTTTGGGAACCCACAAGTACATTTCCAGGAGGGCTCTTCATGCATATTACACCACTTAGTTCCAGACCTGCGGAATATTCTTTAGCTGTCAAATTCTCTTTTTGTAAGAGAACATTGCAGCTAGTGATTTAATATGATAGCCAGCCCTTCATTCTTCAGTGTCTGTGAAGAGAGTGCTGCTGTTCCTGTCTTTTCCTTGAATGGCCTTTAGGAGGATGACCTGCTTCCAGTGAGACAACGCTGAAGAGCCATTGCCCTGACACCAAATGACCTAACTGTCTTGATGGTAGCCACAGCCATCTGCTTGCAGGGATGGCAAAAGAAGACCTTTTGCAGAATAGTTTGCAGATTAAGCTCGTCCTGAGACTGCCTGCAGGGATGGTCTTAATTGAGACAGCTAATGATATTACAGAACATCTCAGTCTGCGTTGTGGACTGAGCTGCTTATGAAGCAGTTCCTCAACTGCTGCAATTTACAGACAGGTATTTTTAAGGTAAACAAGCACCAATTTAGTTTGTGTCAGAAAGCCACTTTTATAATTCAGTTTCAGTTGCACAAAATATATGAATATTTAATAGCCTGCTTGTAGCTGTCTCTTTAACTGAAGTTTTGAAGTATACGCTGATTTGCCAGCTACTGGAGGATGATGAAATATTTAGCAGAATATAAACTTTAGTAGAAAATTATTCTTTTGGGAAAAAATTAAGGGAAATGCTTCCTTAAGTTTACATGAACTTTTAAGCTTGTATGAAATGTTAGAATAAAGATAAAATCTTGCAATTGAAAAATGTAAGGGGGAGGATTTGAAATAGAGTTATAGGCTTTGTTTGTACCTAGAAGTGATTATACAATGTTTTCTGCTCCTCACTGACACAATATTTTGTGTAATGTGTTCGATATGTGACTGGTTGACATGTTCCATGAAGACTTATTTACACTGCATATATTGGATTAAAACACTGAGTAGAAAAACTGGTGGATAGGAATAGAAACTTTGCAGAAAGCTAAGAAAATAGGATTTTGTGATCCTAAAGATGACATGAAGAGTTCACAAAGAAATTCAGCTTATCTGACATGCTTCAAAGATGCTGATACTTAGGTAGGGAGATTAAGATTCAGAGACTACCCTGAAATTAGTATGTAAAATTGTTGGAGGTTATCTGCTCTAAAAGGTCCACGCTGGACTCAGGAGTGGCAAGCTGTGTGGCAGCTCTGAAGAGCATTGTGGTAAAAGGTGAGCTGGCCATTGAAAGTGGGAATACTCTAAGTCAGGTTGTTAAAGAGTCTGGGAACTGCACTGCAGTGATCCAGAGCTATGGATGCAGGTGCCATATCCAGGGGTAGAACATAGTACTGGGAGGGACAGAGGCACTCCTTCGTGGGAAGGGTCATTGACTGAGTAAATATAATATAGAACTGCAAATAAATATTATTTGTGTGTTTTAATAAAGTCAATCCTAGCTGCTGAAGTGTGATGTTTATGTAAAACTAAAACACTGAAGATACATTGATTAAGAAGCTCCAAGAAACAACGTGAGAGAACTCTTCCTTGTGTCATCTTGATTTAAATTTTAGTCATTGAGAAATTCAATATTTGTGCCCAGATTGTATATGTTTTCTTTTATGCTCGTTTGAAAGCTTAGTGCCTAAGAGTTTTAGAATAACTTAAAATTTTTGTGTCGTGGAATGCATGAGACACAGGATATACTAGGCATCCTGAAGAATGGATACAGCAAGTCATAACAGCATCACAGCTCTGATGGGATAGAATAATGAAAGTAAGATCAGGCTGCTTATGCAGTGAGGGGCAGGAGGAGGAAGAAGGGTAAATATCCCTTATTATACCAGCTAATGAAAAGGGAGGGGGTGGAATTTTCTAGTGTATGAATTCTTAGGTGTAAATGGCAAATGATAAATTAATTATACTCATTAATTAACTAAAGCATTTAATGTAATTGAAGGTGATGTAGTGATGTTATGGCAGACAAAAAGCAAGAGCAAACTGACACTTCACCTTGACTGTGTCCTTAAGCGCTCTATTTACAGTGCTACAACAATTGAAATAAAATTAGGTTTGTATTTGGATGGTGGCTACACTAAATGAACAGCAATAGACTCTTTTTGTGTCCTAAAAGGTCTTGGTGTCATTGTCTCCCTCTCACCCACTCCCAACTAAATAAAAGAGGAAAAACACCCAACCCCCAAACAATGAAAAATAAACTAAACAACAAAACAAACCAGCTGGTCTAACGAGATGCTGTGCTATTCTGTAGGTTTACATTCTTCAGTATGACCCTTAGGAAACTGAGCTGGGAATGGGTTGCTTGGTGTGGTGGGTTAGCCCTTGGC
>NW_010132594.1:0-15874 GCF_000699245.1 Pterocles gutturalis
ATTCTGTGATTCTGTGATTCTGTGAGAAACTTGAGAAACTTCCTTAGCTGGGAAGACCATAGAGTTACAAAAGATAAACAAGGGGCTTCTTTGCTGAAAGCTGACGTATTGCTTAGCTAGTGCCACCCTTCTAAGCAAAAACTGCTATTAGGAAAAATGTGAATGAGGTATTTCTGGCACTTTAGAATAATATTAAACACGTTGCTGAAAGAAAAAGAGAAAGTTTGGTGCATAATTCTCAACCATCCCTTTGGAGAATGATTGTGAAGAGGATGGAGGTTGGTGAAGATACCTTTAAGCCTCCATCAAGCTGGGATGAGGGCTGGGAGAGTGTCAGCCAGGACCTGCAAAGCATGAGGTGTGTGACAGACTGCCTTCCTCGGGTGCACAAGCTGCTCTGACGTATGCATCGCCTCGCACCCCTGCTCTGCCAGCCTGCGCTGGGTGGGCAGCGGGGCTGGGATGGGCTCTGCTCCCCCTCATCATCGCCGTGATGAGGCCTTCAGCCCTGCTGAAGATGAGGAGAAGATGAGGTTTATGCTCATGCCTGCTCACACCTGCTTGCTGGGCAGGAGCATAAACGTCTCCTTGGCTCTGCTGGCCCAGGCACGGTTTGTTGTTGCACAGAGTGCTGGAGGCGGGCAGTTATTTGAGGGGTCAGGATGGTGCCAGCAGCTCTCCTGATGCATATATGGGAATGATATGGTGGCGTTGCTGTTTTCATTTATTAAACAAACCAAAGTAAATTGCTTTTCCTTTTCTTCAGCTATCATTTTGCTAAAAATACCCTATGAACTAATCCTCTAAATAACATTTTAATAGAGCTCATCTTTGGATTAGTCTCCTAAATCTAAGTTTCCAGGAGCCGGCAGTTAGCTCAGTAACTGCTTGTTCACTGAAACCGGTCCATTCCCTGTCTCTTCATCTCAGCATGGAGGAGCAGACAGGTAGGACTGGATGATCAGCAGGCTGATGGTGGCCCTGCCCCCAGGGAAGGCCACCCGCTACTGCAGAAGCTGCCACTGCCCCAGACCTTCCATGACTTCTCCAATTCCCTATTCCACTGCCAGAACAGAGCAGAGGGGGGAAACTGAGGTCCCATCTGTTGTCCGTGGTTGATGATGCCCCTTCATCATTCGGCAGCCTCAGATCTTGGCTACTGCATGGCTATGAGGGGTGAGTCAAGGGCTTCACACCTTCTGCTGTGACCAGCTGGCAAAGGGAGCAACCTCAGGGTAGGAAGAACAGTCTTTTGCAGATGATGCCTTCCAGTTCCTGCTGCCCAGTGCTTTCCAGCTGCTGCCATGCTTTGCCCCCTGTCCGAGTTTCCTAATCACTGCACTGCCCTTACATAGCGTCCTCTGTTTGGGTATGGGTTTGGCCTGTAGACTGATGACCAAAAGCTCAGGGTAGAAGTGCAGCAGCCATCTCGGGGACTCCCTCTGCCATATGCATTATTTTGTCTGGTCCGGCTTCCCAAGAGGCAGGTGTTAGATTTTCCATCCAGTCACTGCAGGATTGTTTAATGGGAAAATGGATAAGAATGGTGCAGCCTTTTCAGATACACTGAGCTTGAACCGGCCTTTGTTTCAGCTCATCTGGTTGCTCAGGATTTTAGGACCTCAGACCAGTATAAACAGTTCCTTGATTTTCAAATGTTTGTTGAATCATTCTTGCTTTGCTTCTCCACATCAGATATTTACATCTTTGTATTTTTTTCTTAAATAAACTCAGGAACATTTAGAGGGAAGGGAAAATATAACAAATCCAGTTTAATAAATATACTGACATTTAAAAGCAAATAAGCATTAAAACAACTGAAAGCACTGAGCAATTGAAGTATCTTGTGGTAGGTCCACTCATCCAGAAATGTCCATTTTAAGTAATGTGCTAGGTGCTGGATTGTGACCAGCAAGGGTGTATGTCCAGCTAAGCAGCCTGATGAAAGTGGCCTGGTCCCTCTTCCTATTAATAAAGCATGCTAATCAAGCAAGAGGTGAGAACCCAGCTGTAAAGAATTCCTTTGGGTTGGTATTGTGCAGTTAGGACAAAGGACACAATGTTATAGCAGAGATAAACTACAAAACCAGGGTCAACTATAAATAGATTGTTACCACTAAGGGTTTCCAAAAACAACTACAGAGAGATTAGAGAAAGGCGCTGAGGAATTGCTGGTTCCCATCCATCCTTCCAGGATGACTTGAAATTTTGCTGGTGCATTTGCAGTGTGCTGGGTCTCTCCTGTGGCTCTGAATTTACTCTGTTCCTGCAGCCTTTTTTTATTTTCTGCAGAGCTGTATCTCAGTTCTTTTTCAGTGCTGTTAAAAAAAAAAATAAATTAAAAAAATTGTTATTATCTTGGAAAGCCAGGAACAGGAATTAACTGAACTGAAATAATTTTTCACATAAATATGAGATGTATATTAATTCTCCCATATGGAGTTTGATCAGCTAGCTACTCAGGCTCACAGGGTATTTTGAACCTGAGTTGTCTTCTATATTGAGTCATGCTGCTTCTACACAAAACTGTTCGTAAGATGGACAGTGGAGGTCTAGGAGAATTGCTCTATTACCTTCTTCTCAGATGTATGAATGGTAGCATTTTTGTCACACTGACCAGCTTGGTGGTCTTCAAAGATCCTAAGCGTTCACAGAAATAGAAATGATGCAACAGGAAGGCCACAAAAAAAAAAAAAAAAGGAATATTTGCTATCACAGCAAGCTGAGAAGTGGTATAAAAGTAGATAAAAAAGACTAATGTTAGAAACTCTGAAAGGGGTTTTGTGGGGTTTTTTAATTTTTATTAGTGAAAGTCCCACTTCAGAGACAGCTAAGGAAGCAGGCAGCTAGTGAGTGACACCCTCAGAAGTCTTCATTGCACTGATACCATCCTTGATATTGTTTAAATGTTTCACAGTTATTCTCACAAAATGGGGCTGGAAACTCTCACGCAAAACCCTTTTCTTAGTATTTAGAAAGGTTTACTTCCAATACTTGACAGAAACTGCATCACAGGAGAGGGATGTGCAACCATGAAAAATCACAAAGAAAACTGGTGTGATTTCCCCCGTCTTTCCAGGCTGAGACAGTCATTAGCGAGGGTCCTGACAAACCTTCTGTGGGATTATAGCATATTTATCTGAGCAGGAAGGCAGATTCCAGTACAGCCTCTTCCCTGGCCTCCAGAGTAACTGGATAAAGAGGAAAAGGCTGAGGGAAGCCTCATACAGACTATAAAAATGTGTGTAGCAGCCCCTTTTCCTCTGGCTGCCCTTTCTTCAGCTGGCTTTGGAGAAGCTGACGAGCCCTTTCAGTTCCTCAGCCTGTCTCAGATACTGAGCTGAAATCCTGATGAGCAGGTGTTCCCAGTCTGCTGCTTTCCCTGAGTAGGATTAAAGTCAGCAGGGAACAGCCATGGGCTCTCTGTGAGCACCCAGATGTGTCATACCTGGTCTTCGCCAACAGGCAAAGAGGAACAGTGTGCAAGAGCCACGGCAGTGAAACAGCAACAGGTTTGGGTAAGAAAACACAGACCCCCTGGGATCCCATTTGCCTTATGGCAGGGGATGCTTTGCCCCCAGAAGAGACCATGCAAGGAGAGGTGTGGGGCTGAGGGGAGCCCTCGCTGCTCCCTGCGGGAGACCCAGGGGCTGTGAGCCCCTAAACCTCCTGCACCCTCCACCCTCTGCACCGGCGTGGCGGGAGGAAAAGCTGAGAGTGCGAGAATGAGCACAGTCGGGGGTGCAGAATGGCTTCCTCCCTGACTGGAAGTTTTTAACCTACACGTGTTCAAAATGACAGAGGTATGGGCTGTCTCTAGTGTGGTCGCTACTGGTTTGGTTTGGCTTTTTTCCCCCCTCTTTTATGAGGAGAGAAACAGGATCCTCTTTGCTTCTGTTTTGCTTTTCCTTTCACTCTTCATTTTTTTTTAACCTCCTTTGGGTTTTCCCTTCTCTTCCCATGTCCCCGTTTTCCTCTGCTGTTTCAGCTGCTGTCCTAGCGATGAGTACAGGTCCCCTGGTTGTTGTACTCTACAGTTCCTAGAACTACATTTGTTTATATTTGTTCTTGGAACCAAGATGGTAAAAATAGAGTAAAGGCCATGGAAATAGTGAAGGAGGGGAGTATAATGCATTGTGCATTGCTTTCATGGATTGCCAAAAGGTGGAAACCCTGTTGATTGGAATTGACTTTTCCCATGTCTCAAAGCTAGCCTGCAGCTCACGGAGTTGCTCTGGAGGCCTGGGAAAGGACACACTCCATTGAGCAGAGCTGCTGCCTTTTGAGAAGAAAAAGAGGAAATCTGGAAAAAGAAGAAGGGAGAGATAAAAGAAGTTGAAAGTGGATGGTGGGAGGAAGGAGAAAGATCAATAAAGTGAAGGCAAAAAACAGCAAGAAAAAGCAAACCACAAGAACTGTCAGAGAAAAAACTGCATGTAATTTTATTTGGGATGTAATTGTACCATGTGTGGGAGAGAGGCGTGTAAACATGTCTAATTGCCCCGTGAAGATGTCTCACTCTGATCTTAAAAAATCCTCTACTTATTTAATCTCTAAAACTGAGCCCCTATATCCTTTCCAGCCTGGCTTCTTAACGGGATATGTCATAAAAACATGAGCCCTATCACCATGTGGTATTTCTGGGGATGGAGTCAGGCTTCTGCACTCCAGCACGGAAGAGCAATTGTTTTTACATGGGAGAGCCAAACCCACAGCAGGCAGCTGGAAGGTGCATGAGAGGTGAAGTGAGCGGTGAAGAATGATGAAGGGCCCTGACATCTTCTGCTGTGAAACAAGCTTTGCTATTAAAATCTGCACAATGTACTTTGAGTTATTATTGCCTGGTTCCTTGTGGCAGTCTCTGCTGTGGGGTCACCAGTTAGCGGAGGTACAATTCCCTAAATCATAGAATCATTAAGGCTGGAAAGACCTCAAGGATCACCAAGTCCAACCGTCAACCCAACACCACCTAACTCACTAAACCACGTCCCTGAGCACCACATCTACACGTTTCTTGAACCCCTCCAGGGATGGTGACTCCACCACTGCCCTGGGCAGCCTGTTCCAATGCCTGATCACTCTTTCAGTGAATAAATTTTTTCTAATAACCAGCCTAAACCTCCCCTGGTGCAACTTGAGGCTGTTTCCTCTTGTCCTATCACTTGTTACTTTAGAGAAGAGGCCAGCACCCACCTCACTGCACCCTCCTTTCAGGTAGTTGTAGAGAGTGCAGGGCTGGTGTAGGCACAATCCTGGCCCTTGAATGGTGTGATCCTGTCTGGTTTGCACCTTTGCTGCTTAGGGCTATCTAGTCTATACAAGATTTGTCTGAGGGACAAGTATTTGGTGCAATATGAAGCTGCATCAAGCAGTGAGATAATAGGCAGGGTGGATGATCCCTGCCCAAGCTTGTTCACAGGCCCTTTTGTTTAGCAAGAGGTATGTGTCTGTAGGGGATCATAAACCTAGGTCATGGTGTTCTGCATAACTTTGTCACGGAAATGGTGCTGTTATTTAGGATGGTGCCCTTGGGTGCCTGCAAACTGGCTGATGTCACTGCCCCGCTGCTTATAGTGTCCCAAAGAAGGACTTTGAGGTTTTTAAGTGTTTGTCTGCAGCACTGGCAAAGGTTATCCAGGGTGTTGCAGTAAAGTCGTAACTTTCCAGGAAGGATTCAGTCAGAGTAGCTATTGATGCAAATGTCTCACGCTGTCACCCAGGCATGTATAAATGGTAGTCTAGTGCCCGGAGTGTAGAGAAAGTCTATGTGCCTTCCCCTCTAGGCTACATAGTTTTCATTCTGATTCCGAAATAGCTGTGACATTTGGGCTTCTAAACAGAGCTCCAGCTGAAGATGTTCGTGATTGTAATTTAGTTGTACTTCTATATCTCTTTCTCCTCTGCTCCCCTTTCATCACTGCTTCTGCCTAAAACTGCCCTCCCACTCTTCCCCCTCTCTCTGTTCTCTTCACCGCATCTATTTTTATTGCTTCTGCCTTCTTCATCAGTCAACATCTTCCCTGGCTCTTTATTCCCTTTCTTCTTTCCCAATATCAAAGAACATAATTTTTTACTGTACGTAGGGGATAAAATGTTTCAAAAGATGGTTTGACTCTGAGATCTGGCCTCAAAGACTTAAAGGCATTCTTTCAAGAGGTTACGGTTACAGGCTTTGTATACAAACCCATCATCTTCCTGTCCTTAGATGTGTTCAGCTCTTGCAGCCCACAGAGCTGAGGTTCCAGAAGAACCTCGGGAAAGATGGGAATTGCTTGATGTAGAATAAATGCACTAATGCACACCCTCATGTATCTGTCACTGGCATATATTAGATTTCTTTGACAAGCAGGAATCTTGCAGCATGCTGATATTGATAAGCCATTTATGGATAGAGAAATGAAAACCAAGGCTGCAGTGACATGACCTATGCCAGAGGGTTGAACTGATTTTACTGAATGAATCTTTGCCTGACCAGCAGTGTAACTGCGGGGAATGTTAGGAAGGCTCCCAGATGTCCGCTGCTGTGACATTAGTGCTGATCTCTCTCAGCTGCTAGGTTTTCTGGCTTCTGGTCTGGCAGACTGCGATGCACATGCTGTGCATGAGAAGAGCATAATGGATGAGATGTGTGACATTTTGACAACCAGCTACTAGGCCATGCTTTCTTTTTGGGAAAGGAAGCAGCTCCAGAAGCAGTGTTGCAATGGTGGACTGAATTCTCACTTAACTGAATCTGGTCTAGCTCCACTGATGAGCTAAGAGGTGGTCATGGTAATTGTACCAATGGGTTTCTGAAACAGGTAAAGTGCTGAGCATGGCTACGTTGGTACGTGGCTTACAGGAGACTAACCCTTATAATTCAGAACTGAGCTAGTACCCAACAGGGATAAAAGCAAAATTTTTTACTGGGGTAAGGCTTGAGGAGCAGTGGAGGTTTCATACACCCCCGAGCAGAGCTGTGAGAGCAGCGCACAGGCTGATTATCAGGCTCTGTCCCCATTTATTTGTCTTAGTGGTTGTCCCTACGGAGACAATCTCCTCCCCAGTTGTTGGAAGCTGTCAGGATAAACCGTCTCACCTTAGACATCTCAGCATGATTGACCCCCCCAACTAGCTCTGTTTGGTTAAAAGAGCTTCTTCTCTTGTTTGAAACCAGCCATCAGACAGTGCCCATCTCCTCAGACCTGGACCCAAAGGTGGTGTGTTCATGGCCTCTAAGCTTGACTACTGCAAAACAGCGTAACCAGGAGTCAAAGAAAATTCTCTCGGCAGTATCTTCTGATGCAAGCACAGCAGTGCATCTACCTGGAAACCTGCATCTTTGCCAAGCTCACGCTACAGCAGCAGTCTTCATGCCTGTTACAAAGTCCATGTCAGATAGTATAGTAGTCAAAGCCTTCCATGTCTGGATCTAACTGTTGTAGAAATTGTACTTTGCTTCAAAACCATAGACACCCATGGTCAAAGCTGTGGGTAACCAGTCACAAGAGACTGCAGGAGGTACCTTTGACAGGTGCTGTCCCTGTGCCCCTTCTTGAAAGAGAAGAGAGTGGCCATGGACCTCGTGATCCTGAACAAAGTGCAAGACACCTGCTGTTGCGTGTCTGATTTGATTCAGGGTGTGCTGCATAAGATGAGTTCGCATGTACACAAAATGCACACCAGTCCTGGCTCCCCCTTCTCTTCTGCCCCCCCAACCAAACAGCTGGACAGAAAAATGAAAAAACTTGTTTTCTCTTCATTTTTGAGGAAGAAAAACTGGTCATTTCTCTTTTGAATATTTGGAAGACTTTGTGAAATTAAAATTAACAAGGTCATATAAAAGACTTCTTGAACAGCTAGATCCAACTTTAAAAAAAAAAACAAACAACCCTGGATTTTGGCCTGGTGCAATTTGTGAGCTTCACTTTATTTACACTACAAAAGGGAAAGGCCCTCACAAATTAAATCTGTACAGATGGTGAAGTAGCGTTTTGGAGAAGTAATTAAACATTGCCGCAGCATTCATTTCTATTTGCTAAAGGAGAGACTTTATAGCTCTCTGAAACAACTTTCTTTCTGCCCCTGCCATCCCGCAGAGAGGCTGCATCGCTCACTGCTGCTTTTTGCAACACCGTCTGTGCTCCTTCCTGTTTCACTCTCTGCTTTATCCTTGCACCTATTAATTTATCGCAGCTGCAGTGGGAGGTGGCACTTGCAGCTCCCCCACCTCGAAGGAGTTAACTGAGTTTATTACATAATCTGTTTAACATTTGGGATGAATAGGAAACGCACGCCCCTCCTCTCCTACAATATGCTTGTGCACTTTAAATCGCACTCCTCCCTGGCTGCGTGTAAGCCCCACGGCACTTGGCATGCCCTGAGTGTCAGTGTGTGTGCTGGGGCACGCGCTATCTCGCATGCCTGCCTGCAGCTGTGCCCCCTTCCAGCTCCGCTCATGCGACCAGAGGCTTTGCACGCTTGCATGTGTGTGTGGTGTGGGCATGCACATGAGAAGAGAGGAGCGAGGGGAGGAGAGACGGTCATGTCGATAGGGAGTGCCAGCGGTCGATGTGTAGTGTGAAAGCAAACTCTGCCATCTCTTGGACTGCTGCAAGTGGACAGACCGCCTCACATAATGCCATCTTTCGATGAGGTTTTGAAGGAAGCTGGGGAATTTGGAAGATTTCAAAAGAGGATCTTTTTCCTCCTTTGCCAGACGGGCATAACTTTTTCTTTCCTGTTCGTCAGCGTGGTTTTCCTTGGGCGGGTGCCGGACAACTACTGGTGCAGGATCCCTGGGGCAGCTGAATTAAGTGAACGATGTGGCTGGACACTAGAAGATGAACGAAACTTCACGATACTGCCCCTGCGCCTGGGGAATGGGTCCTCCAGTGGGGAGTGCGAGAGGCTGGACATTGCATGGGACACCTCCGCCAGCTGCACCAGCCCGCTCACCCGCTACGGCAATCGCAGCACGGGCAACCTGCTGCTTGCCACGTGCCATGATAGCTGGGTGTTTGAACAGCCCCACTCATCCATCATCAGTGAGGTAAGGAAAATACCCGTCCTCTGATGAGCGGTTTCCGTCCCGGTGCAGGATTGCGGCAGTAAAATGGGATTGCTGCTGCAAGTCATTGCTTTGGTGGCTGGTTTTCCTTCCCAGATTTGTTTCATTCTGAGTCACAAGCAAATTGGGACAATAAGTCTGATCAAGTGTCAGCATCAAGCTTTTTGGGAAAGGTGAGCTGATCTGAAGGGTGGTTTTCCAAAGCCAAGCACCCCAGGCAAAGCCAGACACAGCACATAGAGATTGCTCCATCACAGAAGGAATGTCAGATCAAAATAAAGCTTGCAGCTGAGGCTTCTGGTGCTCAATTTTGGGCCAGCAACTTTGGTGGTGTAAACCCCAAGTGTAGCTGACTGATACCACTTGCTGATCTGGATCACAGTATAGTATCCATCTTCTCTGTTTCCAGTACTGAACATTTAAGTCTGTGGGTAATAAGAAAAACTGGTGGCGGACTGCTCTTCTGAGATCTGAGAGGAGTCAGCAGAAATGATTGTACTCAATAAAGAAAAAAAACAAAAACAAAAACAAAACCACATTTTTGCCCAAAGCTATCATTCAACTTTTCCTGAAACGTCCATGTCAGAGAACCGCAGACTGTTACCACTAGTGGTACGCGCCGGCAGACGCCGTGGCTTTTTAATGAGTCTGCGAAAAGCCATTTAAGATGCTTTCCTGGGAGATGCTCTGTGTAATCTGTAATGATGCCATGGATGTGCTGTGGTCTGTGGCACACAGGCTGCACACTAGGAGTGTGTCTTTTAAGGTCATCCTGAGAGTGTCACCACTGCAGTGATGAAAAATATGAAGTGCGCTTAGAGGGGTTGGCTAGGAAATCATCAAGGTGCACGGCAAAACGTGTCAACACAACTGTGGGCTCTGGCTCCTGCCTGTCTCATGAGCCTCCTGCTGTGGTTTTTAACTGTGGTTAGCTGCTTGCGCTGGAGCCGTGCCCTCTAAAACACGGAGCAGGGCACAGCAGGTGAAACCCTGAGCAAACACTGAACCAAAAAGCGGTGTCTGTTCTGCCCTTTCAGTTCACCATCTTTCCCCCATCTGGCTGGGACTGCTGGATCTGCCCACAGGCTTCAGGCTCTTCAGAGCAGCAGCTTTGTGCCCTGAGCATTGCCTCTGACCTGAGCAGCTTTAGCCAGGACCAGGAAAAGACAAATCAGAGCACCTGTCTGGCCCTAGAACAAAGCTTCAGAGCTGGCTTCTGTGTGTTGTTGCTGAAATCAAGGCTGCACAGAGGGCTGCAAGTGACATGCAGGGAGTTGGTGTCGAACTTTGGTCCCTGGGAATGATGTGCCTTTGCCCGTGCTGGCAGTACCAGCCAGGGCTGGGTGAGCAGGAGGACAAATGCTGCTTGGGAGCCGCAGCCTGGCTCTAGAGCCAAGCATGGGAAGTGGCTGTGCTGGGAAGGTTATGCTGCTAGGGTTAGGTCATGGTGTCTTTTACCTGGGCAGTCTGTGCTAGCTGTTCCCCTCAGAGCTTAAAAATAAAAATACAGGGATTCCTTTTCTTTTGTTGTTCCTTTCCCACCGGCCTCAGCCTTGCTGTAAGTGAAAGTATGTAAGTTGTGTCCATGAGATTGTGCTCAGAGTTCATTTATGGCAGCAGTTTGTGTGTCTAGCAGAGCAACCGTGATTTTCCAGCAGCACTGAGCCACTGGGTACAGCTAAGAGAATATGAAACCAGTGTTTGTGTTGCAGCAATAAATGGGAGTGAAAGGTTCAATGTTCTCTGGCAAACACATCTGCACCTTCTGCCCCCCTTCTCCTGGGGAGACCCTCTAGGGCCAGGGGAGAGAGAAGGGATGAAGGGATGCTTGTGGAAATGCTCCCTGTGCCAGGGCAGCAGGTCCCAACACCAGTGTCACTGAGGGTCCTAGAGGGACTCTTGCTGGCTCGGGACACCTTGGTCAGAGGGTGAAACTTGGGGCACTTGTGTCCTGTTCCCAGTTTTGCAACACTTGCCAGATAAATCACATCCCACAAGGCTTAGTTTCTTCATCTAAAAAGGAAGTTTGTGGCATGTACGTCCTGGCTCGATTGCGCTGAGAGCAGCTATTAAAAGGAGCTTGATATCTATCAATGTGTTACACATCCAGCAAAGACAATTTAAATCCCAGACTTCATTTAGTCTCCTCCTGCTCAGCTGAGGCTCTGACAAATCATGACTTAATTTAAGTAGATCTGAGCTCTGCTTAATCAGATCACCAAACACTTCTGTTCTCATGTGTCTGCTTGTAAATGCTTCATTTTTCCTGTGTGTGCAGAAATGTTTGTTTCTTTCAGCTATTTTAAGATTTCAGGCACTTTGTGTCTAGCTGAATCAACAGTGGAAGTGACCAGGGAGACAAAGTGAAAAGGATGAGCTACATGACAATATGAAGATCACACGTTCAGGGAGAAAGAGAGAGGGTGGAGGGAAAAATGTCAGGTATTGAAGGAGTTCTTCCAGGCTTATGGTAAGTGCAGATCTGGTGTGGATTTGCAGTGTGGCAGGGGAGGCAAGGGGCAAATGCAGGCCTGTGCTGGGAAAAGCTGTCATGTCACAGGGCAGGTCTGGCAGCCAAACCACAAGCTACTGCAGTCAGTTCTGAGCACCCCAAAGAAGCTAAATCATATGGCTGGAGGGCCTGATTCGTGAGGAGTTGTGAAATGAATGGTTGTGTAGCACCTGACTTCATTGCTCTGGTTTGTGTGTGGCTGGAGTGTGCTGCTTGCTGGCCGCTCTCTCATCTTGGATAACTCTCTGCTGCAGAGGTGTTCACAACAGCATCAGCAGAAGGAAGCAGAGGAAAAATGGGAATGTGGACTGATAAAAGGCTCCCACTGTTTTGTAAGCGGTGTCTGAGGTGCCTGCTGCATCATCTGCTGCTGTGGGACTCCTGAGTCTAGGTGCTGGGATACAGCGGGGTGCTGGGAGAATGTACCAGGGCTTTCCTCCTTCAGGATTTGAGGAGAATCATAGAATTGTAGAATCATAGAATGGTTAGAAGGGACCTTAACAACCATCTAGTTCCAACCCCAAGAAGAGCAAAATCTATCAAGAAATCATCACAGAAGCAACACATGGCAAAGCCAGCTAGCTTGGTCTAGTGGCAGTCAACAGAGCACTGCTAAAGTTTCCCTTTTAAAATCTTCTTTTGATGTCTAATGGGCTCTGAGAGAAGGTCCCTTCTTTTGCAGTGACGTGCCTAAGTGTCTCTGTGCTCCGTTGCTTTAGGTCAGGCTTTTCCATGAGGGCAATCCAGATCGGAGGAGGAGTTGTCCACTGGTGCTGCACACACAGCCCAGCACCGTAGTGCCTGAATTAAAGTCAAGCAAACTGGAGCTGGGATGATGTAAAGGTTTCAAGACACCAGCAAAGTCCTCCGCTACGCAGAAAACTTGGCAGCAACCCCTCCGACGCAATGGTGTCGCAGGTGGTTGGATCTGCGCAGGGACCTTGGCCGGGTGTAATCTGTTCCCATTTAACTGAGAAGGTCTTGCACAGCTCCCTGTGAAGCTGGAAGATGCGTCTGCCTACGTCAGTGGCGGGACAGTAACCCAGTGGCGTCTCAGATTTTGCTTGGAGAGGCTGAGGGAGTAATTAATGAGCTAAATGCATTCCTGGCTTGTGCCAACTGACATCATCTGAAATGATGCTGGTCGTAGCAGGTGGCTGGCACTGTGTGAGAAGGAAGGCTGGTGACAGCAGCACCTCTCACACAGGGAGGAGGGCAGGGAAGGATGGCATTTCTGTGCAGTGGATGGAGAAAGAGGAAGAGCAAGAGTGCTGGGGGTTGGGGCACAAATTCATTCTCCAGCCCGAGGGTTCTGGAAAGGAGCTGAGGTCACCCGCTGCGCCCTGTAACACTTGAAGTAGGAAGCGCGTTGTCTGCCATCTCCTGCTGGGTGAGCCTTGTGAGGGACGCACATACCCAGGGCATACAGAAGCCAACAAACCTAATTTCCCCAGTAAACTGTGCTGAAGATTGAGTCGCTGACCTTTGATACTTCTGGGCTTTGGCACTACGTAGTCTCGTGTCCCAGTGGGGAAAGTCTAGCACTCTGCGAAAGGGCGGATGGTGATTTTTTTCAGATATTTTTGGTGGTGATGACTCCTAGAGGCACGTGCATGAATTACAGTCGTGTCTGCAGGTTGGATGGCCTGTGGTGTTGGATGAAAGGAAGAGGGAAGTCGACATGGTCATCAGCAGCTACAACACAGCTGGCATGTTTCAGGTGTATGAGCAGCTTTTGCTGGCAGGAGTTCAGCAGAAAGGATCAATTCCAATACGCCCTGTCTGCAGCAAGTCTTCAGGCCATAGATGATGTCGTTTTGAGACTTGGCAACAATTTATTGACGAAGTGTGAGGTCTGAGGTAGACAAATGATCATCTGAACATATCCTATTGCACCTGCTGGGAATAAATCTTCTTATTCCTCTGCTTGCCAGCTGTCTCAGAAAATAAGTCAGACAGCATTTGCAGAGAAACTTGTAAGCAAAGCAATAACATTTGTCTCATCGTTTTTGCAGTCCCTCGGAGCAGGAGATAACATGGCAGTCAAGCTCAGGGTGGAGAAAGGGCAGCTGGTCCTTTTGCTGTCCTCCTCCAAGGCAATAAACACCACAATTCACCCTCAAAGTGTTTTTCTAGTGTGATCGTTGTCATTGGCATGACAGTATCCTGTCTTATTTCCACCATTATGGTGTTTTTAGTATTAAGCAGTGGGGGGAAAGGGGAAAAGGGCAGACAGAGGAGCAGCGGCAGCAGCAATTGCTAAATTTCTTATGAAGCTCTAAGATTTCCCCATATGAGAGGGGCTGGAGCAGTTCCTTGCATGGGTTACATCAGCGGGGCTATGTTTCTGTCGCTGGCATTGAGCCTGCTGGTGCTGGCTGAGGGTTCAGGCTGTGGTTTTTCTTATTGTTTTTCGGACAGCTGTTGTTTTCCCCTCTTTAGGAAACAGTAAGTTTCTCCACCTCCCTCTTGCTTTCACCATGGAGAGATGTAAGACAAAAGGACAGAACAGGTCTTCTGTCCAAGGAGGCTCAGTAAGTCCAGGTGATCTGAGTGGCAGCGATGCAATGGTACCAGCTGGGCCTTGGGCCATGCACAGGAGAGAAACCTCAAAGCTTTCACAGCTGAACTGTTCCTCAGGCCTTGAGCCACAGTTCCCAGGGAGCAGGGCAAAGGCTGGATCCATTTGTCCTGTTGAGCGCTCATCTTGAAACACGCCATGCAGGACAGTGTCCTCGCTTAGTCCCTTAGCACTCTTGTTCTGGTTTCAGCTGGGGCAGGATTAAGGTTTTTCACAGTAGCTAATGAGAGGCTGTGTTTTGGATTTGTGCTGAGGAGAAGCTGATCACACACTGATGTTTATAGCTGCTGCCAGGACAGTCAAAGGCTTTTCATCTTCTCTGCTGTGTCAGTGTCTGCAGGAGCAGGAGAAGCTGGGAGGGAACACAGCCCCAGTTACTAGCCTAGGATTGTACCGCAGGTTGAGGACTGAGACCCAAATTGGCCAATGGTACATTCCATATCATGCACGTCATGCCCAGTATAGATATGAGGATCGGTCCTCAGCATGGTATTTGGCTGCCAGCCAGGATCAAAACTACAACACTGACGGAAGCTTTGACAGAAAAAGAAACAAAAGGTAATGTCTCCCTTTCCACTGTATGCTCTTGCAGAGTGTTGCTTGTTTTGTTGCAGTAAGGATGTGTGAAAGTTTGACAACCCAGAGGACAAGAGAGATGGAGAAGAGCTGCCCAGCAACAAATAAAGAAGATGCATCAGCAGTCTGCATCTCCCCACGTTGCCCTAACCCTTTTGTCACTGGGAGTGAAAGGGTAAACCAGCCTGTATTTGGCAACTAGCATGAATGCTCCTGACAACATGTGTGTGGGCTCTCAGTATTGTGTTGTAATTGGGGTGAGGAAACACTGTAGATCTCTTTATGGACCAAAGAGTTCCATCCATTATTTTGAAATTTAATTGTAACAGGCAGTAAAGTGCTTCCAAACACCTATTCAAAGTTGCTACATTTTGAGTAGCTTTTAATTACATGTTGTCATTTAAAGCAATGCATTTCTGCAGAGATAGGTGTGCTGGAGTGTTTCAGGACTTGCTCGGTGCATTAAGGCCTCTCGAGTACCAGGAATTAGAAGTCTGCAGTTAATCTTCATGTCAAACTGAAATGGAAAATGTTTGCCTTCTGCCAAAGCTATGAAGAAATGTGAAGTTTCCACAGTCCCCATATCTCCCAGTCATTAGTCATGTACAAGTATTTCTTCTGTTCCCATCTCAACCAGTTGCCGTTCCTTTCTGTAGACATTACTCCACTAATGAACTACAGGGAACCAGTGCAAAACCTCTTCTCTCTCCCAGGGACATCTCACTCAGGTGTTTTGCTGCTGCTTTAGAGATCAGAAAAGTGCACCAGCACAGCTCCTTCCAGCCACATTGCTGCTACCGTAAATCTGCCTTGGGATTTCACATTGATGTTCAAGCCTCTAACAGGTAGGAAAACATTCCTCACAGGGATGTATTTCCAAGCAGATTGCATGACTGCCTGTACTGCAAGGCTGCTAGGGTAGAGGGGACTGATTTCCCCCAGTCTGTTAAGGAGCCTATGGAGGGGGATGTCCTGAAGGAGCTGATTTCTGCTGCCTGTGTCTCTTGGCAGCATCTCACTTCTGCTTAGGATGGCAGTTCATTGCTAAGAGGAAAGGAGCGCAGGTGTGGATTGTTTATCAATTTGGGCAGCACAGCCTTTTTTAGTGAACTCCCTAAATAGAGAGAGGCTGTGTTCAGGCACACAGTGCTTTTTG
>NW_010132595.1:0-23557 GCF_000699245.1 Pterocles gutturalis
TATATTATATAATGTTTAAATAATGTTTAAAGTTAAATTTACTTTTAAAGAGGGCAATAAAGGAATCATCAAAAAGATAAAAAGTCTAGTGTGTACATTTTAAAAATAAATTATTTACAGCAAAACATTATCCAAGCTTCAGTGTACAGGTTTGGAAATATTGTTATGAGTTATGAGGACTGTATGACAATTTCCCAGCAAGCCTAGATACCCAAGCATACCTAGTTTTGTTGAGAGTTGAAAGTGTTATTGTGATTCACAAATAAAACACAATTTATTCTCCAGGAAAGAGTCAGATATGCACTTAAATAAAAGACACACTTAAATAAAAATTTCAGACCATCAACAACTTTTAAGTCTCTCATTAAGGTTTCCTGGCATCCTCTACTAGAGGGTGCTTTTGTTTTCCAGTTTCTTCTAAAGCCTGTAATTTTTTGAAGATTTGATTTGAACTTTTCCACATCTGTTTTGGAGAGTTTGCTTAATTTTCTTGCAACAAATTTGACTCTACCTGTTAGTGCCAAGATGTAACCACTAAAAAGATATTATCTTTAATATAGCCAAGCTTTTGATTGAAACTAAGAGCCATTCTGGTGTCAGGATGTATCTATTGTTGTTACCGTAAAACATTGTCCCAAATTTGACAAAGTTATAAGAACTAACATTTTCAGTGAGTGAGTGTACTTAAGATTTTCTGGAGGTGGTGACTGCTGTTTGTTTTCAGCTGGAAGAAAAATTCTCTCCAAATTTCATCTGCCCTGAATATACTCCAGTTCTAGTTGCTGGCTGGAATGTTTATTGGCCATTCCATCAGAGCAAAAGTGCAAACTTCATTGCAAAGGATGGAGGACTTCCTTGTAACTACTGGTCTTAGCAGCAGGGAGTCATAAGGTGGCAGAATGGAATACAAGGAACCTCTGCCTGCTCCTGGCAGTGTAGACGAGAAGCTCAAAGGGGAATATCGTAACAGGCATGAGTGGAAAAGAAAATATTAATAACATGAGGCAAAACTGGCATTAATACTCTGATGCAGTCTGATTGCAAAAGGAAAAACTGATATACAGTAGTGGATGGGGGAAAGACAAGAAAAGAAATAAAAAGTGGTCAGGGAAACAGGAGGAGATGCCAATAGAAGCATGAGGGTCTGTGGATAGTAAAGTAAACACTATAGTTTGGAGAAGAATGCCAGATTCTTTGTGGGTTGAAAAAAACATGTACCAATTTGCTGAACAGCAAGTAATTTTATACAAACAAAGAAATAAATAAAACTCCCCTCTGCAATTTGTAATCTGGAGAAATAAATAATAAGAGGCCAAAATTTAGTAATTGTTTCTCTTAATGCCAGGTTAGGGACTCCAGTCCTGCTTACCTAGTCACATGGGCTTCATCACCAACACCTAGAGGACACAATGATTAAAGACAAGGAAAATAATTGTGCTTATTAACTGCGACTTTTTAATTGATAGAAAAGAAATATTAAAAACAGAGCACAAGCAAAAGGAATGGCTGTTACATTTTAGTTCTTTTTATTTGTCCTTTTTGTGGAAAGGCCTTAACAAAGACTACATCAGAGTGTGGTCTAACCATATAGAATCCAGGATATCTACTTCTTCCAAGTAGCAGACAACTTTATCTTAACGTAACATAAGTAACAAAGGTGGATCAGCAATTCCAGTTGAGGATTGTTCAGGCTTACATAAGATATCACAGATAACCTAACCTGTAGGGTTATAGATAATCAATGGACAGAAATTTTAAGTAAATAAATATGTATTTTTATGTTCTCCAGTCATCACTGGTATAAAAATAATCACAGGTACCTTTTCAAATTGAGAAAATACTCTGACAAGATTGGAATGATTTAACATTACAGTTTTACTGATGACCATCTTTGAATCAATATTGTTGTTTGTCCCTACAGTTTGCTACCAGAAAATAGCTACTAAGCCACAGGCAAAGTGCATCAGTCGTCCTCCAGCAGCTGGTACCCTGAGAGAGAAAATAGCCTGTAATGCTCGAAGTGGCTCAGGTCATAGAGGACATTGTCCGTATAATGATTTCAACTTGTTGTTGACTCTTGGAAATCTGTACAATTCCAAGTTATTTATAAACTGGAAAATGAAGAGAAAAATCATCTGATACAGGAGGTTTCAATTGAAACATTATGTTTACACTTACACAGCCAATACAAATACCTCATTGTTTAGACTTTATTGTTAAATCTTACATACTTTAAAACCAGCTGAGAATGGCTAAATACAGTCCCACTGTTCTAGCTGTCTTTTTTGGATACAGTCCTAGGTCAGACCTCCCATCTGACTTTATAATTTGACAGGAAGCTGCACTGGATTCTCAAATTGGTGTTGAAGAGCCCTCTCTTGGACACTTATCATTAACATTAAACATTTTCCATCCATTGCTTCATCTAAAATATGGTCTCTGAGGATCTAAACTAGATGTCCTAGGAGCAAGGAAGGAGCAAAGCAACGACAAAGCACGTGCCTACTGACAAAATTTCTTAGCTGATGAAGCTTTACTCTTAAAGCAGCTGGCTTTTCAAAGACCTCACCATAAAGATAAATTTTCTCCACACCTGATCTCAGTCCTTATGTCATGCCTTTGTCAGATTGTTGGTGGTGTAAAAAGGGAAAATCAAATTTGCTCCCTCTGTCCTACAAACACTTTCTATCACATGGCTATGGCTGGCCCCCGTAGCCTGCCTGCCACACAGTCATGGCTCTAGTGTCTTGTTCCACTGCTGTGTTGCAGCTCTTACTGTCATTTTAGCAAACGCTTCAGTAGATCTCTGTAGAAAAGCCCTTGTTCCCAGAAGGATGAGACAAGACTTGAGAGGCAGCGTCTGTATTGGTGGCAGCATGGTTATGACAGTTGGCAGGACTCCCCTTGGAAGAAGTCAAGCTCCTTTTCAGGACCCTGTATCTTCCATAACAGTCAATGTATCTGCCTTGTAAAAATTAGAAAAGATTCTAGAGGCATGTTTGACTCTTTCACAGTGGTGGTACAGAAATGTTATAGTAGCAAAGCCAAATATGCAGAAGATGAGAAACATCAAGATTCAGTTTGCCTAGAAAAGTTTACTTTGGTCCTCTTGTACCTATCCATTAAGATGCAGCTTCCATGAGAGGGCCGCATCCTATGCTTTTCCCCGAGATAAAACAAGAAGAGGTATAGTACAACAGGATCGTCTTCAGATTCTATTACTGACATTTGAGATATTTGCACAAGTTTTCCTCAAATATGTGCACGCTTCCAGCATTTCCAGTGAGGAAAAGAAAAAAATTAGAGAAAAGAAAGAAAAGTAACAGTGTAAATGCCATGACATAGGAAATAATAAAAAACTCACATTACAGTGGGGTTTTCATCCATTCAAGCAGCTTATGGCAGGGCATTTATGTAAAATAAACTCCTCACTCTCCAGTTTTAGGAACCACATAACGCATAATGTAAACATTTGATTACCTTTAGTTTTCTGCCAGTCTAGGCCTTCTCATCATTATTTTTGAGTTTCTTCAAATGCTGGCATATAAAAGTGATATCATACGATAATCTAGGTGCAAAAGTATTGCGCCTTTTTAAACTAGCATAGATGTAGGAAAACTGTTTCGTTAGACGTAAATTGCTTTAAAAAACACTGATGAATCTGGCCCAGTACCTCTCAGAATACTAATGAAATATAACTAATTTATATAATAAAATACATTATCACAGCCTGGACAGATAGGATTGGATATAATGGTCATTTATGACACAGTTGAAAGATCACACCTCCAGTTTTTTAAGGACTAAGTGGTAATGAAGTGTCCAGCTGTGGATGGTGATGGAATGCTGAAGACTTCCAGTTTGGTGCGTGTGCACCTCAAAAACATTTGTAATCACAAAATTCCTTGTGTGATTCACTGTGATCTTTGAGAATTGTTCCTTCACAGCAACAGTTCCAGTTCTTTTTGACACCTCTTCCCTGACCCAGGGGTCCCTGGAGGGTCATCCCCGTCATCACTTATTCACAGAGCTGCAATATAAAATGAATAGTATTTTTAGTTCCAAAAGCATTTTATTTTAAAGCTCTAACATCTTTATTTTTACATGGATGTGTCCACACGCTCTCCCAGTCCTGGGCTGAACCCCAGTAGGGAAGGAAAGTGCAGCCTTTACCTGATGTATGAATTCAGACTTGAATTGGGAAGTCCCCCCGGCTGCTAGTGGAAGTGAGTATGGCAACATGCCCTGGGATCTCCAGCAGGATAAGGCAGCTGTGAATTCTGCCGGGAGCTTCCCAGGAGCCCAGAAAGAGAAAATCTACCAGAAAAGTGCTGAACTAATGAACCACTTAGACTTTGTGGTTTCCTGGCTGATGCAGCTCCTGCCCATTTGGCAGCTTGATGCATGTCTCCTGGGCAACTCTGCTACCAGCATAATTCCTCCACTACAGCAAATCCATCCCAGGGCACATACCTACATTTTATTTATCATGCTTAAGTCCCCTCTTTGAAGTCACACCCTCACCGTTCTGGCTTACAGCTACTTTGCCATTTATGTTCATTAGACCCTGTCAGAGATGAGCAGCACACGCAGTTGAGATTTGAGGAACTGTAAAGTTCAAATATCAGAAAAACAAAGCCCAAGCACCAGTCTGAGACTTGAAGAAGGCCCCAGGGAATGCTCAGTAACGGTCAGGGCGCTCACTAGATGTCACTGTTCTCCATAAATAAGTGCGTGAGCACTTTTTTCTGGCTGTAAATATAATGGGTCTTTAAGAGAGCAGTGCAGCAACTTGTCTTTTTACAGAAACTGAGCTCATCTAGAAAACTTCCATAGTTCAGCAAAAGGTTTCTCCAAATGCGTTACTTGGCTTGCACTGTGTAATTTTCCTCTCACTTACCTCAATGTAAACCAAGAATAGCTTCACTCAAGAGTGAACAGTGGTCCTGGTTTGTGGCCATAGAGGAATACTGCCATTTTTCAATTTTTTACCTGTCCATAAGATATATGCTTTAGGGATGGGGTGATCTCAAAATGAACAATACAGCACTTTATATAGCCTGGATGTATGTGTGCTCAATCTGCAGATAAAAAAACCTGAAAATATTTTGATGATACTTTTGTCCAAGTGCTTAATTTTGGGCACTTAACTTCATATATCTAAATTAGACGTTACTTTCCTTAGGCTCCCTATATGATCACTAGAGAGCAACTGGGTCTCCCATAGTGATTAGAAAGGAAGCACAATTCACGTGCTTCTGGAAGAGCTTCTGTTTTCCCAGCGGGTACATCGGCAGGTCAAGGAGAGATGGCTTTACTTACCTGACCACACAAAATTGCATCATTAAAATCTGGCAGTGTGAGTGCTGCCAGACATACCGGGCTCAGGTTGTATCTGTGTATTTTAAATTAGAAATGATGCTACTAGTAAGAAAACAGACTGGAAGAAGAGGCAGAGGAGTTGCTAGTGAGATAATCATCTGTAAAGAGGATAACTGAGTTAAATCAGGCTGTGTTAAACTAAACTATTTATAAAATATTTTGGACCATTAAGTGTTCACAAGCAGGCTACAGCATGGAGCTGCTAATAACTGCCAGATTTGGCACTGCTTTCTTCATGTTTGCTAAATCAATAAATAGTGGGGAAAAAAATCCAACCCACCAGTCACCCAAGTGTGTCCAGAGCATTAGTGCATAACAGCGTGTTTCGACATGGGGGGTCACACTGCTGACTTGAGGCAGTTAGCTTCAATGCTCTGACTCGCCTTGTGCTGAGTCTACTGCTCTCTAGTGACTCTTTTATTTTTATATAGAGAAACTAAGCTGTGAATCAGCCTCAAGAGTGCAGTTCAACAGCATTTCAAGCAGATCGAAGTCAGTGGTGTGGCAAGTCCCACCTCCACCTCCAGCTGTACATTCCTGTACTTTCTCCCTCATGTCTGGTAGGTGGTAAGCTGGTTGAGGAAAAAAATCAGATTAGTTTTACATTTTGGATAAGCTCCCTGAAGAGACTTGATGTTTGGCCACAGGGTTAGTGCAGGGGCGGGAGGGGGGGAGGGGGTGGGCACAACGTGGGAATGTGCCACCAGGATAATAGAAGGCAAGACCCCAGTCACACCAACATCCCTTTGCTCATGCTGCCTGGGAACCATTCCTTTAAGAAGGTGCCTAGCATAACCTACGATGGGCAACACAAGCTGTCCCCTCACACCTCTTCTTGCAGTCTCTACCCCCATCCCCCAAACACACCTCCTGAACTGTAAAACTTTCAGGGCAGGTTCTGGCCCCTGGTTCTCATGGGTAACAAGTTTTTCTCCAGCACAGCATGGGAAGAGTCTCTGTCAGCAAAGTGAGAACCTTGCACTGGGTGGAGAGGACAATCATAATCCCCCATGAGTAAAACATGAAACCACAGCTAACCTATATGACAGAGCAGAATAAAAGAACAGTGATGCGTGTTGCTATAACTTTCTCAGGGGCATCTTGGCTCTCAGTCCAATAACAGATTAGGAGGATGGCAAATGGCCTGGAGATATCTTTTGTCTTCTGCCCCAGTGCTAACTCAAGTACAGCTTGCACAGATCAAGGGACTTCTCTCTACATATTTTAAGTTATGCAAAGCAATTAGTCTTCATTAACAGCTTGTCTAATTTAATTTCAAAAGATCAAGCTGTTTCCCTGTAAGATGACTAAAGTAAAAAAAAAAAAAAAAAAAAAAAAAAAAAAAAGCACAGAAACTTCAAACCCATATGTGACTGCCAAGTGTTTGTATCATCTAAACTCAGGAGTCATTACACTTACCTCAGCTTGTCATCTACACTCATTTTGTCCAGAAACTTCACATCATCCTTGATGCCATATCAGAACATTTCGTGGATGGTCTTTTGCACTATAAAGTGCTAAATACTTTGAGAGACTGATTCTTTATTTTACTAGGAGCAACTAGGAGAAAGACAAAAATCAAAGCCTTTTAATTTAGCCCATAGCATCAAGAGTCTTATGTGAATTGAAATTCCTGTCATGTGGGATTTCTCAAAAAAATTCTAAGATTTCATTGAACTTCCTTAGGATGAAGCTAATAAAACTGTCTTTAAATACACGACCAGATAGTTGTAAGATTTGGACTGATGGGTGGCTTCGCCAACCACCTCTAGCTTTGTCTGCAGAATGTTTGTTTCTAAGAATACTTATTCACAGCCATATTAATTCATAGGTTGCAAGCAAGAAATTCTCTACTCTTCTTATCCATGTCTGGGAGATTATGCTACTTGAAGATATTCTGTCTGGGAATGTGTGTCTCCTTGGTTACACTTCACTGCTGAGAAATAAATGCTAAATTCAGTGATTTGGAAGGCCAGCAAGCATTTGCCAGAGACTTACAAAACTCTGTGGTTTGTGATGCAGGTATTTATCCTCACCTGCATTTAAGAAGGCTAAAAATCAATGTTGGGGTTTTTTTTCCAGTTAAGCCATTTCTGTTTTCCCTGCTTAGATGTCACTGTATCTACATAAAACCATATCTAATAAAATGGAAGGCACTAAATAAATGGGCACAAGGAGGAGTGGGAGACAACACATTTTCTGACTGTGGTTCACATTACAAGGAAATGGACAATTCTACTTTGTTATCCTACTTTTATTTATTCTTAGAGAGCTTGATTATTTCTTGTATTCAGGGTCCTCCAGGGGTGTGGAAATTGATAGAAATTCAAATTTGGGTCAAGATTCACCAAGGTTCGTGGGACTGGAGCAGAAAAACAGAAGACAAGGAAAGCAACACAGAAAACAAGATGGTCTTCAAATGTTGGCCAGGATGTGAGGGTCATGGTCCAAAGCTCCCTGGTTTGCAAGCCCAGCAGGGATTTGATATAAATTCTCCTACTTTTCCAGACAGTGCCCTGACCAAGCATACTAGGTAGCTTCCATCTCTTTTGCTGAAATAGGTTCTTTTTGTAAAAACATTACGCGTCTAAGGGATGCACCTCCCCAGGCCCTTATTTGCAAACAGACTATTTGATGGTGGTTTTTTTTCCATTCTCTTTAGTGCAACGTAACATAATACATAAATAGTGTGAGTATTGCAATTATGTTCCATGCCATGGCTTCTGATCTGTTCTTAGACTGACATTACACTTTGGTTACAATATTTCAGCCCCTTGTAAGCCTTGTTGTTTTAAAACCCTCTTTTTTTCTTTTCTTTTTTTTTTTTTAATTTTTATTTTTTGTAGAAAAGCTGATGACTGAGATGCTGTGGGAATAAGCAGCTATTTGACAGCCAAAAGATTCCTGCTTGTTTTCAACTTGTCATCTAAGGTGCAGTTGAGAAAGTTGAGAGGCAGTTACTGGCAGAACTTTGACCAAAACATTGCTTCAGTCATCTCATAAAATAAATTTCAGAAATAAACCTGAAACTACTAAATTTGTGAGAACTGCAGATGCAGGGTTATTGAGGCCTCATTGTCATCTTATATTTAGACAAGGTCATGCATGAGAACTGTTCTTTCCTGCACTGCTTCTTGGGAAACTGAGTCTGGCTATGGAGCTTGACCCACGAAACAAAAAGAAGTTATCAGCTCTTCTGGAGGAAGTTGTATCATCCTGGGGAAAAAAAAAACAAAACAACACCTTCTTTTGGCCAACCAGATAAGCCAAATGTCAAATGAGGAGTGTGGTCACCCTAAGTTTCTTATGCTGTGAATGCCTAGAAGGAGATGCTGTCAGAGAGCCTGTCCAACCATAGGTGGAGTACACTAATGGTAGAAGGAGCTTCTTATTCCCCTGCTGTGATGGTAAAAGGAGCCTGAAACTTCCGTGTTTCTCACAAAAGAAGCTCTATTGGATTTTTTGTCAGATGAATTAATGCCACAGTACCTGCCCCCCCCATACCTGCCTTGTAAAGCAACAAGTTCAAAGGGAGTATTTTCTTCTTTGTAAGTATTGAGGCAAAGAGAGTAAATAACTCAGCCGGGTCACCCAAGGAGTCTGTGACTGAGCCAGAAATTTAGCCAATTCCTATTCTAGCACTTTAAATATGAGGCAATATTACCATTCCCTGTAAAGCTTTCATGACTTGTTCTGTTTTCATTTCAGATCACTCAAATAGAAGATTTTGAAGCAGACTGTTTTATTAGAACTTATTTGAAAAGAATAAATTTGACAGACTAAATTAATCTCTGAATATCACTTTTGGTGTTTCTTATGCATTTGCCATCTTAAAATTGTGGTACCACTGTACAACAGAACAAAGTTTTCCTTTTTACCAGTAAAAGAATTGCAGAGGATTGCTGAATATGTTCCATTGGCAGGGACAAAAAATTATTTCTTTTTATTATTAAAATATTCACCCTTCAGTTTTGTGGGAGGAAAAGGTTGTGACTGAAAGATGATTTTTTTTGGCAAACCAGCAAACTCTCCATACTGCAATTTTTCTTTCCTCAAGCCCAGATACTTTTGGGACTTTGCAGTGCTGTCACTTACACATATGAAAAGGCATGTCCTCTCCCTACAGGGTCTTTGTGCTCCTTGTCCATTGATCCAAGTACCCCCGTTCTTGACTCCGAACCCAAGGCTCCCTTTGACAATGATTGATGGCCACCCTCTCACAGGAAGAATGACTAACTCCAACCTGTGAGTATTGGAGGCGCTACAGAATATATCTGCTGTACTATTTATTTTGGGAGGCGGACATGTGCCCACATTTTTATTCTTGGAATAAACATTCTGACATTTTCTGGCAGGTGTGAATGCTGTAACATACCAGCAAGGAGAAAAAAATTAAAATGACAGTTTCTAACGTCTCTGATGGAAACAAACTGACTATTGCTGATGTGAGAATTGTAAACCGTCACCAGATTCCACATGAATTCTATCGCTTGGAAAGCCAGATTTTGATCTTAAGGGTCCCCTGGCAGACCAAAATGAAAGTTATCCATTTTTTTCAGTGGTGCCTACTTGCTCTTCTCAACCAAATCCAAACCATAAGACAACAATATAATGAATTATGTAAATTTTAAACCTCAACCTGATTGCGGCCAACTCATTTTGCCATGGTCTGAAAAGATTATCCCTAATGTCTAAGTGACAGCATGCAGAACCCTTCTCAAATCTCTTTCAGCTGTCATCTCATCAAAAGTCCATTGATGTAGTGGCTTATTCAGTTTAAGGTCAGCAAAATTTAGCCTTATTTTACATTGCTTTATTCTAACACTTGCCCAGAAATTTATATAAGAACTTTTAAAATAAATATTTATGAAAACCTATTAAAATAATGGTTTATTTCACATTATTTGACAAAACATGTCTTGACTGTGATGTCTTAGAAGTTAACAGTACATATGGAGAAAACATTGAAAGCCACAGATGGGACATATCCTTTTTAGCCTGATCACACGTATGTATAATTGTAGGCTGTAAATAGTAACAATTTTAATTGTCATTGGTCCATGGGGAGATAGGATCAAATTTTAAATTAAATGAAAGTTTGGTATAACTGGAATGTTCTCATGTCAACCAGGACAGCACAGAAGAAATAAAAGTCTGAAAATGCAGGAGTCAAAATAGGGAAATGATAATAAATTTCATTATATAGGGCAGAATAAGAAGACGTCTGTATATCTTGCAATAAATTTTTAGGTAAATTAAATTTTTCACTTTAGCATATGCACTGTATTAGCAGCTATTTCTGCTGCTCTGCTACTCAAAGAACATTCTGGTTGTGAAAAATCACAGCTTAGAAATTAATCTAGCCCATATGAGTCTAGCAGTGTAAGTCAATATTTACCCATTTTGGACAAGTAAGCACAGAACAATTTGTCAAAGAAAATGGCCATTAAAGCATTTCAGTGCTTTAACACTACCACTAGAACAGAGCATCCTTAGAAGCCAAGAAAGACCAAGGTGTCTAACTGAAGGGATACAGGAGTCTGCCACTGACCTGTTGCAGAAGGATCATTTCATCGCTCTGTGCCTCAGTTCCCCGTTTCTGTAATGTTCATGCCTTTTTGCTGTGACATTCTTCAAGATCTGTGGTTAAAAACTAACGGAAGAGTTAAGTTTTCATCAAAACGAGTATTTGAGATTTGGTATGGGGACTAGTTAAGTCCTATTTATATAGCATTTCTGAAACAATGCAATTTCCACAATGTGTTGCTATTCATACGTGACTGACTAATAAATAATCAATAATGAATAACTATGGCTGAGAACAAACGGGTTCATCTCTGCACAGATGCCTTGTTCATATGCAAATTGTTCATATGCACAAACGTCTGAAAGCACAGTGCTGAAAAATATTTAGAATTTGAATGAATGCAAGACTGCCAAACCACAGTGTCAGGCCACCAACATTCATGGCATTGGTATAAAATAAAAATATTAAGAAATACTACAGGTTCTTTTTTCTTTTTATTGGTCTTCTGGTTTTCGAGCCTGCCGTGATCATTTTTTCCAGCTTTCCTCAACAACTCAAGCTATTCAGAAATGGAATTTCTCTCCTCAACAGACAAAACCATTAAAATGTTAAAAAATGTTCTGGAACATAATTTCTAAAAAAAAATGAGGTATGAAAACATGGGCATATTTCATTCTGACAATGTTGAAATACCATTAATTTGAAGTCCATATGAACATTTTCAGCTTTATTAATATGCATGGGAAGATTAAAATTACTTTCTCTGATAAAAAAATCATTAAACACTGATGATGCTGTATTTTCCAGGTTCTAACTGTATTGGAAAATATTTTCCTATCTACACACATGAGATTTAGAAGTTGATTTTTAAAAGTAAAACTGACATTTTCACTGTCATGATAGCAGTCTGTGTCTGAATTCTAAAAACAAAACAGGAACTAAACCAGAAGAACTTTATATACTGAAGACATCTGTATCATTGTTGAGCCTTCATATGCTCCATTACTGCACTTCAACATTATGCTGAGTATTACCATAGCGTCAGGTTCAGATATACAATGGAGAAGAGAGATACATCAACCTCTTTCCTTTGCTATCTCCATCATTTACACTAGCAATGCGGCACGGTCTCCCACATCACAGGATATATCCACAGGCTGTGCAGCACCTGTCATTTAGATCTGTGTTGGTTCTTATCATGACAATTACGCAGCCAGATTTGGGAGATCACAGGACAGTTTTCTATCAGGTCACTAGCTCGACTGCATGATATTGGGCAGTTAGCTGCACTGCCTCTACAACAGTCAGCCACCTTAATGATCACAGGTCATCCTTATCATTGTCAACACTACCAGGATGACATCTTCTTTCAGAACAGCAGTAAGCGAATGAAACTGTCTTTTCACCAAGGCTGTCAATCAGTGCTGCCTGTGTAGCCAGTGGAGAGAAATTCCAACATCTAAATTAGATGGACTGAATTACAGGAATTACTGGGGCCTAGGTTATTTTTATTTGCTATATTACCTCTCTCTCATCTGTCTCTGACCACCTGTGTAGGGATCCAAATGTGATGCCCTGAAGGCTAGAAAGTTTGAGTTAGTCATTGCCCTCTTTAACATAAACACCATGGTCTTGTAGTCCCTAAATCAGGCATGTGGGCCATCTGCATACAGCCTGCAGAGCCTTTGTTCACTCCAAAAAATGGGAATGATACTTCTCTCATTTCTTAAAAGTGAACATATATCAGTACACTTGCTCTGTCTATATTCTGCATGTGTTGGAGTGGTACCCCACTCTTAGTCAGAGCCTCTAGATAGTAATGTCAAAGGAAGACACCCAGTCTGAAAAACAGAAAAAACAAACAAACAAACAAAAAAACAGTGTGGCTAACACTGAAGGCAGAGCTCAAGCAGTTTCCCCTAGGAACAAGTTATGCCTCTAGCAGTTCTTAATGAATACTGTAAAGCAAACATTTATACTGGCTTTTTTGCATCCACATGGGCTCTGTATTCTCCATGTGCACTACAGCCAGCTAATCTGAATGGAACAAAAACATTTGTTTTTCTTCACATTTCTCTGTATACCAAGCTCTTCCAAATAAATATTCAGATGAAACCTCTTGTGCTATTAAGGAAAACAAATAAATCAGATAAATGAATTAATTTGAATGCCAGAAAGATCTATCATTTCTGTGTTCTAAGAATATCCCACAAACAATTAAATGTTCGTGTAACAGAGGCAAGCCCAATAAAATGATGAGTCTCTCTGGCGCCAGCAACAGGCCTGGCTAAAAGCCAGCAACAGACTAGCATTTAAAACCCTGCAGAAGATATGAATGACCCCAGAATGGATAAACTGAGGAAGAGCTTCCCTTTGAACACCCTTAGCAATTCACCATGCTGAATATTCCTTTAGTCTTTGGGTTCACTATCTGGCTCAAACTTGCAGATGAATTTCCAGATGAATTTTGTGGGTCTTCACAGCCCAGCAAAAATTAACCAGATATTTAAAACATGATTTGGCTTTAGATTCAGTCTTCCTTGCACTTATAAAAAGTGATAAGCTGATGGAGAGCTGGGAATTTCCTTGCATATGAGTGGGCATGATACTAGATAACATAAAATGTACTTGTTTATATCTGTACCATCTGTACCTTTGGGTCCTAGAAATGGGCCATTCCACAATGAAGCAGGAGGCAGGAATGAACTTGTGCCTTCACAGCCTGCTACAACTTATGTTGTAATTTGGCCTTTGGTCTAGGGATCAAGAAATAGAAGAGGTTTTCAGGGCAGCCTGGCTAAAAAAGGATCTAACTTTTGGGATGTGAAACCTCTCAAACCAACTTTATATACTTTAAAGTAGTTTTAGAGGCTTAAACTGTCCAGTAATGTAAATTATAGTAAGTAATGGGATTGCAGGAGTATTCTTTCTTTTATGGAGTTCTTAATCATCCTCTTCTAGCAATGGTACTACCATTAGGGATAGCTGAAACAAGCCAAGACTTTTATGCTATTGCAACAACAACAAAAAAAAAGAACCAAAGAGGCCCAGGGAATTTCTTCGCAGCCTTCAATCGGCACTTTCCACCCATTAAAAATCACCATTATTAAACAGGTGTCACCCTTAAATATCTCCAAATCAGTATAAAAATATTATCTTAATTCTAGGGTAAAAGTGAATTTTTTTAATATGAAAAACATGCAATTAGTCTTCACTATACACTTGGCAATTTTAATTTGGAAAAAAAAACCTGTGCTCCAGTTATTGAACTGAAACCTTAATCTCAGTCGAAATGCTTTAGACTTAAAGTTTTTCTTCTGTCTCTTGCCTTCCTTCCCACTTCTCTGTACCTAAATGGAGCCCTCTCCCTCTTTCTCTGCCTTTTCTTGGGAGGGAGGAAGTATGTCCTGCACCCCTGGCAGAGCAGAGCTCTTCCCCACTGAACGTTTCCCTATGCACCTGTGTGGGCTGGAAATACAGATGAAGCCCTAGCAGAGGGTGCCACTGCAGTTTCTGCCTGGAAGTCAATGAGGAAAAGGGAACAGTGAAACATCTAAGATTGTTGAAAGGATTGCGTATCTACTTTAGTAGAAAATTGCTTAAAAATGTCATTCCTTAATTGCACAGAACAGGTGACTGGGACAATGGTCACAAATGGCATTAGAATTTTGGACTGTCACTGTTGGGTTAAAGCAGGAGGAGGTGCAAGCATCCTATCACACTGTTGCTCATACATACCTACCTTCTCTGTAAGTACGGCTATTCCTGCAGAATACGTCTGAGTGGTTGTGGTTAACACTTGCGCAGAGCCCTTTTTTCACAATGAAATCCTGCCTTGAGAATCCACCCTGTATCCCACCCCCTCTCCTTTCAAATATAACCACATGGATAAGTTGCTGCTGCTTCACTGATAACCAGCATTTAAGAACAAGCACACAAACACACCTGTTTTCTCCCATGCTGCAGAAGGTTGTTGTGCATGATGGGACTACTTAATAAAATGCCTTTAAACAGTGTCTGACAAACAGAAACAGTATATTTTTTAATGTCCAAGTTTCCTACGAATCACATCAAATGCTTTTCAGGCACTTCACCTTAAGTCTATCAGGAACCCTAATGTTCAGAAATGAATTAAGTTTCTTGTGAGCATCTCACAGCAGAGACCACATACCTGTTCTGTGAGGGACATCCCCCTTCAAAGTGAGTGAGAAAGTTAATATTCTGGCCTTTTCAAATCAAATCATTCGCAATGTGTGTCTATGTATATTCTAGCTGAAAACAAAGGCTGGATCACAATCAACACCCTTCTGTTTGGGACACCTTGTTGTCTGATGTGGTGTAACAGAGATGTTCTGGATCTTTGGAGCTGAGAGCTAGCACTCTCATCTCTATGAGATGAAGAAATGTTACAATTCCTTCAACATCTCATTTTTTCAGACTGTCACTGTGATTTGCTGGGAATGATTAATGAGAACCTGTGTGCCGGACATTATTTGTTTATAGATGTGTTCTTGTTGAACAGTTGATGTCTGATTTGTTATCTTAGCACACAGAAAGGTAGCTAAAACACATATAAAGTTCAGCAAGTATAAGTTGCTGCAGCCTGAACATTAGATTCCTCACAAGCCAAAACCAAGAAAATGTCCAATATATGATTTCTCAAGAAGTTGTTGGCTCTAGACACGTATGACACATCCTGCGTGCTGCAGCTTGCAGGACTGCCGTCCTATGGCTCAGAGGTAATATCTGCTTGTAAATACTAGTAGTAATTCCTAGAGTCATATGCTGTTAGTGAAAATGATGAGACACTTTTTAAGTAAGCTCTGCTGTTTTGTAACATCTGCCTGAAATCTGTGAATTATTTTTGCTTCAGTTTATTAAAGCAAAAACGAGAGAATCTATTTAAACTTCTGACTCCAGGTAGCATCTTGGTTAGTGTGATGTACTGTAATAGCTGAAAGAAAAGAGTCTTGAAGATGATATGGAGTCCTCAGAAGTTCTAAAAGAATGGATAAAGCTTCCAGCATTGCACAGACTGAGGCAATTCTATAAATAATGCATGATATTTTTAATGAAATAACACTGTAAGGTAACACACATAGCACTTCCATTCATCAGCAGTTCGCTGCTGCATATGCTGTGCTTGTTTTTACTTACTGCTCATGAAGTGTAGATATTTTTCATGCAATATTTAACAAGTGGTAGTGTTTTCATGAGAGTAGTATTTTCTAAAAAACCAAAATGTAGTAATGCTGGGTACCCTCAAATTTTAAAAAACCATAATAGTGCCTAATAGAATTGGTCCCACTGGTTTTTTTTAATCAAGAGGAAAATATTGTTTACAGCTACAATATTTCTTCAAGGTTATTTAAATATTTGAGTGTTCTGTTTATTGTACTGATTATGACTTGTTTTGCCAAACCTAACAAATTTTAAGTCACTGCTTTGATAGTCTACCATTCCTTCTGTTTGACATGTGGTTTTTCTAGCATATAGATGTAATATTTCATATTCCACTTAATACTTCTTGTTAAAACTCCAGTTCTCCTGCAAATCTTGGTCCTTTCACCTTCTGTCTGTTCTGTTATATCCAATCTGACCCGCTTATGACATGCCCAAGGCTGTCATAACAGTCTCTTCTAAATCCTTCTGTTAAACCCTTATTCAGATCTGGTGAGATTTTCTACATTTTTAGGAACTTAGCTATGTGTGTACCATCTTCTTTCCAACAGGGCTATAATTTAAAAAAATAACAAAAAGTTACACTGTCTGTAGCTTTTCTACCTAAAACTAGTAGGTACCATGAGTATGAAATGTGATGCCTTCCAGATGTTTTGGAATTTCTTGCGATTGTTGAGCCAATTCTACGACATTCTGAATGACAAAATCCAGAAAGTCACATTCTGAATACTTTCTTATGGCAAGACTTAAAGGCCTTATCCTGCAACATATTGAGCACGTCATGAAAGATCATAAATGTCCTTAAATCCCACTGAACTCAGAAGTTAAGAATGAAATTTAAAAATTGTATGAGATCTTTGAGCTTTCGCAGCATAAACTCTGAAACACTGGTAATTGAGGATACTCTGCTTTTGGAGACATATGTTACACATAGTCACAGCAGTTGAGGAAAACAGTATATTTGGAGTAGGAAATCCCTTTAATACACATGCCCATTAGATCAGAACTCTCTTTGAGCAGAAACATGGGTAGTTTAAGAAACATATTGGTTTCAAATAGTCTTGACTCTTGAGCAAAAACATCTGCTAACAGTGCTAATCATAGTAGAAAGAACATAATAATTAAAAATGCATTTGACATCCAAAAGTTAAGACATAAAATAAGGATCTCAGGGGTTTTTTTAATCACTTGGAAGAATAAAGCATTTTATCCCTTATCTGGTGTCCTGATTCTGAACCAAAAGCCTCAATGATTCTTTACCTTGAAATGGACACACATGGGTTTTGTCCCAGTAAAAACAGAAACAAGCCCTGTGTATTAACCTAATAAATTACATGAAAATTATTGTGCAACAGCAGTTGCTCCCACTTTCTTTTTTCGTCTGCGTAGCTTTCACAGACAAGGTGTAGTTTTCTTACTAACTGGCTAAATTGCTACTTCTATGTGTATTATTTAGTGGCCTGTATTTCTGTGACACCTATTTAAGCAGAAATAGGTTCTTCTGCTATTCTCAGAGACTGATTTTTTCAAGTGATCCAGCAGAAACACGCTTTCCAGTCTTTGGTCCCTGACATATCCTACGGCAAATTTAAACTTCAACTGACAATTCATCCTGAAATATTTAGAAAGTGTTTCTACAGAGCAGAAGAGAACCTATTGCGTATTTGATCCATCTCATTGTTTGCAGTTTTTCAGGTGAACATTAAATCACCAGGTGTATCCCTGACTTTTCACCACTGTATATTCTTCTGTTTAGATGTGCATTAGAAACATTTCAGTATTTCTTTAACTGATGGCTGATGCTCAGCATTCTGAGCTAGCTCATTACTTCTCTGTGTTTCTCTGCTGGTACTCCCTCAGTCTTCACCCGTGTAACATACAAACAACAAAAAATATGGTTGTAGCTACTATTCAGTGATCTCTCACTTTTCCTGCATCGATTTTGTGCAACCTCTTTCTTTTATGATGTGATTTATAGAAGTGATTAGATTTCACTATTGGCTACTTTATTGTACAAGTCTGTCAAGGTCTTTTCTAATAACTACCTTACGTATTACGATTAAATATTATTCTGTTCTAAAACTTTGACTGAAGTAGGAGCAAAAAATTAGATTTTATTAGAATAAATTAGATTCACAAGAACATAAATCATATGGACTTATTCTGGCAACTTCTGTCTCGAAAATTTGGGAGACAATATATTTAATGCTTCCAAAGCTTTCACTACAAAGGGACAAATCTTTGTGTTTAACAAAGACTTTTACATTTTAGAAGTGTTTCTGGCTGCAGTTTCTACAGTTTGTTATCACTTCTGGAAGCTACAGGTGTGTTGTGGTCCTTCAGTTTCATTCCTGAGTTTCTTTCTGTATGGCATTCAGACATGAAGGACTGTCAACCTGTTTGTCTCTCTCCTTGCTGCGTATTGGCAAGACAGGAAAGGGGCAAAAAGTTTGGGTGGTTTCCATCATTCAACTTATTTATAGCTCACTAAATTAAAAAACTCCCCAGAATGAAAGCATTATGACATTGTACTTTACAATATCTGATTTTTTTTAAGCCTAATATATCACCATAACACACGATTACTTTTGACATTAACATTGGACTGACTGTCCACAGAAAAGCAGGAAGTAAAGATGCATTGCTAAATTTTACGAGAACAAAATTAATCTATTCAAATGCCTGAAGCATGCAAGCTAGTGATGTATTATGTTACTCTGATAGGGTGACCTTGTACTATGACAGAAAAGGAGGAGCTCCTTCATAACATCAAACTGCTGTAAAATTAACAAAAGACATAACAAGATGAGAAATATATCTCCTAAAAAGGCAAAACCTCAAATCATTGATATCCTGACTATCCCTCTGATGGGAGCAGAGCAGATCAGCCATGTTGGTAACAGATGTGAGAAATACGATCTGCTTCCTACTAGAGAATGGACTGTGCAGGACTTCTTCATATGTTTTCACTTCTTCTGAGGATATGGGAGGGCTTCTCTGCCAATTGAATGAGAAATAGAGAACTGTATAGTTTTTCTGAGCTAAATTATTACTACCTCCCTCTGGGTTGCAATTTTTGTATGTGAAGTGATACATTTATTCGAGTACTTGCCAGTGTGTCAAAAGCAGTAGAAACTTGGAAAAAATATTATTTTCTCTCAAATTAAAGGTAATAAATTTTTTCCTTTGCTGAGTATTAGTTATAGCACCTTTTGGATCCACGGGATCTCTTTTAGCCTCTTAATACTCCATTTTTAACAGACTCTGTCCCACTTCAGGAACAGTGAGCCACAAGGTTTTGATGAACAGTGGTTGTGTTTATGAAGCAGCCTGAGACAAAGACTTCCATGAAGTCGAAGGACAGCGCAATAGGATTGATTAACATGTTTTCCAGAAAAAGTCAAGAAGAAAAAAGGAGAAAAAAGGTCAGAGATGTTTTGTTCTGACATTACCTCTTGTTTTCATAAACAATGTGTGTCTTCCCTACACTCAGTTCAAGAGGCAGCAACAGCCATGTTCACATTCTCCAGTTTGCCAATGTTGTTCACTAATCATGATCTGACAGATCCACTTCTTCCCAGACACTTGGGCCTCTCCAAACATAGCTAACATGACATGGCTTCCAGGCCTATGCAGAAATCACTGGACTCAGTGGTGGGTTGCCTTCTTTTGACCACTGCTTGAAGAAGCTCTAGCCCAGCAAGTCAAATACAGATTCAGTGAGTAGTCTTAGAACTCAACTCAGTTGACTCAAAAAAGTCACAGGGCCATCTGGGTTGCTGTAGTGCAGTCATCTGGGTCTGTCAGTACCAGTAGAAGATCCATACTCACCTGCAGGCTAAACAGGATGTCCTCAGGGATCTAAATGAGTACAAGACACCTGTGTTTAGGCAACTGATTCTTTGAATGTCTGTTCTCCCCTCTTCTGCAAAGCTTGCAGTGAGAAATTTGAAAAGTATTTTCTCAAGGGTGTTAAATATCTAGCTTCTACTTATGAAAGGAAAGATGACATTAACTCAAATACCAAAGGTGAACATAACTTTAGCTAAAGCCTTTGGACTGGATCTCTAGCTCTTAAAAACCAACAGATGAATCTCAATTATACATTAATAGATTGTATAAATACTCTGGACAGGTAGATAAGCTCTGGGATATACTGTGTCCTTATGAAAAGACACTTTTGTACTTGTTCCACAGAAGCAATCTAGTGCCTGCCAGGGTTTTGGCAGACAAGGAGCACAGCTGAATATTGAGCCTGTATCATTGATCTAAACCTCGAAGAGAGTCCCCACTTCTGGAAAGCAAACTGAATCTTCTCACACCTCTAATTTATGTCCAGTATGGGCCTTGCTGGACTCCACTGGCTTGCTCCCCAATGCCTCTGCTGTCTTTAGCACATCCATATCTGGAAAGTTTTGGCAACTTGGGCACAGCGATGACCAGGCTGCTTCAACTCTCACAAGTCTCACTTGTTCACATAGCTCAGCACCTGAAATAATACCAGATACACAGAGGAGTCCAGTGGAGGGATGCTTAAACTGGTTCTGTATGAGCCAGTTCAGGGCTGGAAACTATCACACTGCCTAGATTTCTGTATGCCAGAGTGTTGTAACACCCAGATTATCTTGGGTAACAGACAGCTGATGTCAGTGATGCTGTATTTATTTAAAACAGCTGGGGATCTAGTCCTTCATGTGCGATTGCAGAGAGGAAATATGGAATGAAGTTTCAGAAGAGGTTAAATGAATCCAGCCTCTAACCACACTTCAGAAACCTTGCCAGCCCCATTTATTCGATAGAGTACATTTTATCATAACCAGAACATCTCTTATTCTTCCCCCAAAGAACACCCCATGGCAAGCAGAATTTTCTAGAATAGAAAAAGGAGAAGAGCCAGAACCTCCATATGGTCTATCAGGGAGTTCACTGCTGCCCTCTAAGTTACGGGGAAAGGGTTCAGATAATAAGGTGGCTGACAGCACACATCCCTGAAATAAGATCTATGCAATACCTCAGTGCAGGAAAGGAGTTAGAAAGAGTGAGAGATAACAGGAGTGCTAAATGCACAGATTAAAAAAAAAAAAACAAAACAAAAACAACAGCATCCCTCTTCTGGAAATAATTTTATGTACTTGAACCATTAGATTGATCAAATCTTCAAGAACAGGTGCTGATAGCTCTGTTAGATAGCTAATCTGCAGTGCTGCAAAACCAGCAACAACATTACTGCAATGATCTGCAGCACTCTCTTCACTGTCATTGGTACTCTCCTCCACTGCAGCTTAGGCTTCTACTGCCATCCTATTGCTTAAAAATTTGTTGTTCTCTATCTCCTCTTCTGGACACTTTCATTGTCCAAGAACACATCCTAAACCCTTATTCCTATTCAATAAGATCACATGCAATGTTTTACTTACTATGAAAAGTGTTGGAGCTTTAGTTTGGCTATGTTCCTGTTTCGAATGAGAACTTAAAATACTTGAATGTATTGAGAAACAAATAAAATTTAAGAAACCAGTATGTAGTGAAAAGGCCTAAAATAATAATTAAAAAAAAATACATGCTAAAGTAACTATTTTTAGTAAAATAAAACTGCTCTTCTTAAGAATATTTTTTTTTTCTTTCAAACAGGTGTATCTGCATTCCTGGTAACTAAAAAAGGTAAGAAAAAGAGGCAAAAAATGCTTTAGAAAAAAGCTGGCTTCCCAGCTATGATCCATCAGTCACTAGTATTTAGCCATTTACATGTTAGATATCTAGTTTAAGCTACTTGTCTAAGCTTCTGCCACAGTAATCAAAGCACGGGATATTTACTTTGAAGAATTCATACTGTCCAACTTAAATGCCTTTCTCAGGATGTCCACCTAGAGATACCCCTTACCATTTCTACAATTAGGTATTAACACACTTAACCATGAAGTAATATTTATTACTACTGAAGACTTTATTTCTGGTTAGCATAGACCAACAGGAATACCCTTCTGTAATCAAAATAGAGCAAACTGTGTACAGAAGCAGCCTAAGACCAGAGCTGGCATTCCTCTCACCTAATCGTCAATGCCTGTGACAAAGTGGACTTGTGTTGTCACTAGTAGGGAAGAAAAAATAATACAGAAATGTAGGCTGGAAGGGATCTACAGGGAGTCTTCTAGTTCAAGACTATCAGTAGCACTAGATCAGATCAGCACTGGCTTTGACTTGAAAATATCTGAGGATGGAGATTTCATGACCTTTCTGGGAAGCTTATACAGTGGTTTCCAGAAAAAAGTCACCTGTGTGGAAGTGTGGAATTAGACAACACCCTCCAATCTGTTTAACATTGCTACTTCAGAATGAAGGAGTTGCCCCTCAGCCTGGGCAGCCTCCAGGGATTTTGTCAGATGTGGGTGGCTGACATCTAAGGTTTGGCAGGACAAAGCCCATCCCAATGAGCCAAGTAACATACTGTCTGAGACAGAATTTTAGATACGGAAAAGTTCAAGTGTTGAGTGTGAAATCATCACACAGGCTCCTTCCTCTATCAGTGGAGAAGTATTTCCAAACAGTACATCCCATCCTAAGATAGGTGTCTGTGAGGTAGAATGAGCTGCCCTCAGGAGATACACTCCTTTTATCAGCTGTGACAAGAGAGTAGGTGAACAACTTAGGCCATAGGCCTACATTCCGGATGTCAGATATTGAGATATTTAAAAATTGGATAGTCAGAAAATTAGGAATAATAACTTCCATTCCGTGTACGTGTGTGTGTGTGTGTGTGTGTGTGTGTGTAAAAAACTAACATTATCTAAGTTTGGTTATCATATCATTAAAAAGTATAGCATTTTAACAATGCTTGTCATCTGCAAAAAGAAATCTCATGCTAAAATTCTGCTCAGACCTTAATTTTCCAAAAATATCTCTCTCTAAAGAGATCACAGGAGACTTGATAATAGAAATGAAATGCCTCAAGGTTTCACTTATATTTTCTGATTTTTCCACTTGCAGGAAAAATACCAAAGGCATAAACAACATTTCTCTGTAACTATTTAGGAAGTTGCACAAATTTCTTAAGAAATTAAATTTCAGTGTGCATAGACTATGTAGCAAAAAGAATCCAATATGCAATAACACATAAACAATGCATGCTGAGATCCATAGTTATGTCTAGAATAAAATATAGTTTAGCTTTTTAATATTTAACAGTCCAATAAAATGAAGCCAATGCTCTTCTAGCAAGTTTAGTCACTCAACTGGGAGTAATCTAGTTAAAGAAAGTATATTTAATACAGCTAGTGAGGATTTTTTTTAAGATGTCACTAAGCAAAAAGGTAATATATGACTTTTTTTTGTATGAAAGTGTTGCCCTCCTATTTATCTAAACTGCCCTGTAACTGAATGTTGCTACTGCTATTTGCAGCCTCTGTCTCAGTTGGTACAAATAATGCAAAAATATTTTCTTTTAGATTAAATGAAACAGGACCAGTTCAT
>NW_010132596.1:0-3220 GCF_000699245.1 Pterocles gutturalis
AGTGACGTGACCCTTCCTCCAGTCATCCCTTCCTCCACCCTAGGCATCTCAGAGGCAACCTTTGTAAAGGTAAAGCCTGGGAGCCAGGTACCTCATGCTTTTAAAACCTTCCCCTCCACACCTCTTCCAGTCCATGCAAATGGCAAAAAATTGGTTTATCCACTCAATACTCATGCTGTCACTCACCTTTGACCTGACAATTTCATTTCTGGGAAGGTGAAGAACATGCATAAATCCAGGAATCACCTATAAAATGCCAATACTTATATTTCTGACTTAACGAGCATGGCTATGGCAGTGCACATGCTCTCCCTTCCTAATACTCTCCACGTGCTCTTCAAAGTGAAATGCTGTTTCCAGTAGGTGATAGCGACTGGCTAGCTGCATCCTTCTGAAATCTAGCAACATTTCCCTGATCTTATGATGGCCTGCATTAGGGTGATGGAAAGCACCAGAGCTGCTGTGTCCCAGAGGGAGATGGAAATGGAAGTGCATCCCTGCAACATAGGGGTAAATCCCTTCCCTGTGGTGCTGTTTCCCTTCTGCAAGCTGTCCTTTCCATAGCAGACAGCTTCTTGACCTCACCTCTCTTCCCCTCCCAAGAGGACAGCTGCTCCCCTTACGTGGCCATACTTCAGGGCATGGATGCTCATGGGTATTTGAAGCAAGTCAGAAGCAAAACCCTGCACATGATTTATTTGGTATTTTGGAAAAGCTGAGGCACAGAACAGCACTGCTGGCCATCTATCTGTCTACTCAAATGAGCAGTGAGTGCTTCTGCTTTTGACTTGCGGAGAGGCAGAAGGGTGTCGTGGACTCTGCATCTGCCTCACATCAGTGTTGCCATCCCTTGGCCCTTGGCATCGGTGTGAGGGCCAGGGCTGCTGAGCTTGGCTTGCTCTGCAAGCAGCACTTCTGCAGGCTGCTTTCTAGTATTGCCAAAATCACCATCCTTTACCGGGTTGTTTTTATAATATTCTTTTGGAGTACAGGTGTAAGGGCAAAGAGAGTCCTCAGAGGTAAATAAACAAATAAGCACGGCTGTCTGTTTTGAATGGCTACACTGTCAGACGTGATAAAGGGTTTTGCAGCGCGTGCTGCAATACGATATTTTAAATCTCATTCAAAACCTGTCAGCTTCCCTGCCCCACTGTAGGGAGATAATGAGCAGTACATACTTCAAAGTGACATTTTAAGGACTAAAAAGATGTTCACGTGGGGCTTTGAAAGTGCACGTAAATCATAGGTGTTGACACTGAGACCCTGTTTATTTGAAACTGCCGCTGCTTGCAGTACAGCCTTGACCTCCCCCTGCTGCTTCAGGCCGGGGTGCTGCTGGCTGGGAGGACACAGCTCCCTGCCTCAGGCAGCCCCAAACCCGGGGGCCAAACCCTGTGCACAGCCCCACTGACAAGAGAAAAGGCCAAGGCTGTGCTCTTACCACTGCGTCCTTGCCCAGTGTCAACACCATCTTTGGGCAGGATGGAAAAGGCTGGATCTGAGGGAAGAGCAAAGAGATGGTGGGACCGGGGTTGGACCTTGGCGGCTGAGCACTAGGAGGGGGAGACGTCTGCCTGGGTGGTGGCACCCTGCCCACTGGTTGCAAGCCATCTGACAGTGTCACGTTTTAAGAGAAAGGGCTGATTTTTTCCATGTCCTATTTTCATGTTAATTATGCAAACACATTTGGAAAAAAACTCCCCCAAACACCTGACACTGAAAGAGTGCTGAAGTTGCACAGCCCTACACAGGACTCACAGCCTTGCCAGCCCCCAGAGCCCCCACAGCCTGTGGTCACATTTGAGTTTCTGCAGGACAGCTCCCTCCTTTGGGAAACAGCAAGTCCTTTAGGATTTCCTTTCTAGCTGTTCACTGCTCTGGCCCTGGGCTGCCTGCAAAGCCATGGATCTTCCACAGGTGCCCCCAACACTGAGTGCTTTGCGGGTATTACAGCACCCACCTCCCCCAGGCCTTTGTGGTAGGTCAGAGCATGGCTCCAAGCGCAATGCAGGTGCTCAGCACTCACAACTCTAACAGCACCCCAGGAACAAGGGCAATATCCAGAATATGCACATGGAATCAATGGATTATCCTTTGGTAGGAAAAACCAGCACGCAATCGCATCCCACATGCACAAAGAGGCCGAGTTACGGTTTCACGAGCATTCACGTCTCTGGGATTTCCTGATACCACAATGCTCGGCTCCGACGCCAGTGGAGGTTTTTCTCTGTGGTACGGTTAGCACTGAGCTCAGCTGGGTGAAGCTGCGGGGCAGGAGCCGATGGCAGTGGGGCCCAGTGCAGCAGCGTGGGTGCTCGGAGCGTGCCCTGGGCAGAGGCAGGGTGCGTGCCTCCGTGCCGCAGCCTCGCTGGCATTGGCCAGCTCAGCCTCCTCCCTTTCACAGCTGGTGACCTTATCAGTGACTTCACCAGTGCTGGAGTGATTCACACACCAGCTAAGATGTGCAATGTGAGTGTATGTACGATGTGTAACACAGCCCACACTGGCTGGGCATTTGGTACCCACAGTGGAAGATGGTTAAACACTGGTCCAGAGACAGCTAACAGCTGCTGGGCATTATTTGGAAGCCAGCATTGCCTTTGTCTGTGCAAACTCTTCTACCCGCTGCCACGTACGGCCTCTGTGCTACCTGGTCACCTCCACAAGATTCCAGGCTTCCAGACAAAATCCCACTCAGGTCTGGGGGGATTTGTTTTCCTTCCTGGCACAGGAAACACCGATGCAAATCTCAGGTCCTTTTAAATGCAGATCAGCTCTTGTCTGTCATATACCTCGCCAGACATATAGATAATCGCCTGTGATATGCTAGGAAGAGGTAACGCAACCCTAACTGCAAATCTATCGGTCCCCAGCGTCCTGGAGACAAACAACAAAGCTTTCCAACGTCTCAGTGTGAATTCATTTGTACTTAAGACAGCCCAACGTCTCCCATTTGGGTTGGTTTCCACGAAACTCGGTGCAAGGAATACGGATTTGTTTGGCATAAAAGGCTATTGCTACACAGACCTTTCAGCAAAAGACGAAACTTCGGGATCAGCTCTGAAAAAACAGGGACAGGACGAAGCCAAGCACAGCCCAGCCTTGCTGTGGGCTTTTCCCCCGCCAGGTTGCCAGGAAGGCATCAGGTTAACTGTCTGCACCACATTCCCTCCCGGGGCTGGGGGGAGGGCGGCTGGCCAGGCCCTGGAGCCGCGACCCC
>NW_010132597.1:0-2213 GCF_000699245.1 Pterocles gutturalis
CTGTGCATATGGGGGTGCAGGGGGATTCATGGAGAGGTGCAGGGTGTGCACAGTGGGGTGCACAAGGGGTGCAGGGGGATGCACAGAGAGGTGCAGGGTGTGCGCAGCAGGGTCCATAGGGGGTGCAGGGGGATGCACAGAGAGGTGCAGGGTGCTCACAGCAGGGTCCACGGGGGTGCAGAGGGACCCCACAGCCCAGGGTCACCACCAGCACCCTGCGTGTTGGTCCAGCCTCCAATGCCCCAGTCCAGTGCAGACCCCAGCCCCACAAATTGGGGTGCAGGACCCAGCCCGTGCCACCCAGGAGGTGCACCCCAGCACCGTGCAGATGGGGTGCACCCAAGGAAAAGCTGCCGTCGCCTTCCCTCCAGCACTTTGCAGGTTGGCCAAGGAAAGCAGGGCAGGAAAAGCCAGCCTTGAGCTGGGGTCCAAAGGGACTGTCACCCTCAGCCCCTGGGGACAGCGGCTGGAGCAGTCCCTTGAGGGTGACCCCCAGATCCTGTTGCATCCCAAGGCCACCACACCAGGAGCAAAGCATCCGAATGTGGCCAACGAGCCTTTTGCAGGAGGTTGCTTTTAATCAATAAAATGAAGCTGAACCCTCGAGTGTTGCAGACATGGGGGAGATGCAGGAGAGCCCAGGAGCAGAAATTATGCTCCCGGCCGTGCAAGGTCATGTTTTGCTGGGTGTGAATTAAATACAGACGTGCTTCCCCCGACCCAGTCCTTGGGATGCTTGGCTTGGCTTATTAGATCCTCTGCAATGAAATCTTTGAAATATTAAAAGATATTTGAATATTTCCTTTAAGCAAATTAGCGGGGCATGCAGAGCATAAGGCAATTCTCAGCATTGCATTTTCCCAAGTGCTCCGGCATTTCTGCTGCTCCAGCGCCAGCTCCTTTATTATTGATGAACAGCTTTACTCCAGCTCCCAGAAAATGACCTTGCAAGATGCTTTAACCATCTTTAACACTTAAAAAAAACCCCTAAAATGCAGCTTGAACTCTGATTTTTCCTCCAGCTATTAGTTTATTTAGTGCTGCTAATCAGTCTAACTTGTTCTTCCCAGGAAACCTTCTCTAAATGATGAGTGAGACGCAGTGCATCGATGGATGCTGTGAGAATATATTGCATGTCTCCGTTTGAGATGCACGACCTGCAAACCCTGAAGATATTCGTGCAAGACCACGCTGCGTGCCCAGCAACAGGTTTGAGTGCATCCAGAGCATTTCCTACACGCACACATAGAGCTGGGAAAGTGCTTTGGGAAGATAAAAGCATTGAGGGCAATCGTTATTTAATCGTTAATATCATTTATCATTATTGTCGTATCGTTTAATCTTTATTTATATAGATTGCAGCTGCTCCGTGCAGCACGGTGCTCAAAGCCAGGACGAGCAAATGCAATGGGATGCACTCAGTGGGGTGCAGAGGATGCTTCGTCAAGCAGGAGGGTGGAAAAAATGGGTTGGAAAAAAGCATTTTGGTGGGACATGTCCCCCCATGTGTCCCCATGTCCCCATGTGTCCCCATGTCCCCCCACGTGTCCCCATGTCCCCCCATGAAAAAACAAGCTGGTGCTCTGGAAGCCAGGGCTTGCAGGGGGAGCGGGTTTTTGCAGAGAAACTCTTAAATCAATGGTGCAACGTGCAAGGATGTATTTCCCAAGCAATAAAATCATCGTGCTGAATCCATGCAAAATGCAACCTGAGTCATCCTGCAAAAGTTTTGCATCTCACGCCTTGTTCCTCCAGCCAGCCAGAAGGATCTTCCTCCTAAAATAATCTCCAAGAGCATCAGTGCCTGCAACCCTTTGCACACTCCGGTGTAAATCATCCGCAGGATTTTGCATGCAGGGCTGAGAAGAGTTTTCAGGTCCCACGCCTGCAAATAGATGCATCATCCCCCCTTATCATGCATGGCAATAGTTTTTCCACTGGTTACTTGTGTTCTTCTGTGAATAATTTAATTTTATATAATTGACCGTAGATTCCCTGAAGCCTGGCATGTGGGATGCTGCAGGTCCAACACGGGTCCCGGCAGAGTTTTCATCTTCAGTGATAAGTGATGGAGCTGCCCAGAGCACTTCCATGTCTGTATAATACTGACCAGAACCACAGTTGGGGAAAAAAAAGCCGTGAAATGAAGAAGATGATCAAAAAGTAAATAGTACCCCAACATACGAGGGACACGGAGCTGCTGGAGCGGGGCC
>NW_010132598.1:0-4867 GCF_000699245.1 Pterocles gutturalis
TGCTCCTGCCCATGCCTGCCTTCCCTGCCTGCCCTGCTTCTCCTGCCTGTGCCTGCCTGCCCTGCCCGCACCCCCCCGGCATGTTCTCTCAGACCAGCACCCAGTCAGCCTCTGGAGCCGGCATTGTTAATCGCTGGCAGGGAGTTAATGTACATTCACTGGAGGCTGCACTCCCTCACAGCCCACCCTTTCATCTTTGATAAGGAGGAGGGAAGCTGCATCCTGTGGGACACGGGTGAGGAAAGGAGGTTTAACAGGACAAACCCACTTATGGCTCACCCCTCTCCCAAATTTGGAAGGGTTCCTTGGACACCCATCATCACCAGCCTGGAGAGCAGATAGTGGTTGAAAGTTGGGACTGTGCTGCAAAATATTTTGCAGCAGCTGTTTAAAATTCCCCTACCCAGTTATTAAACATAAATGGGAGTAGATGAAAATGGCAAAGTAAAATGAAATAAAAGCCCTCTTTTCATTCTGCTGAGAGACAACACCTAATTAAGGAATATTTGAATCCCACAAAAAGGCAGAGTCTCTGCAGTGACATAAAACTTCTCTTTTAAAATTATAACCAAACACAAGCCAATGCAGTCTAGCCCAGGCTTAGGCACAGCCTCAGTCCCAGCCCTGGCATGCCGAGGGCCAGGGCGGGCCAAGGGTAGGGGCTTGCTGCCTCTACTCTACCCCAGCCCAGATCCCCTTGCTTTCTTTAGGCTTTTATGTTCCATTTTTTTTTTACAGGGCAGGGAGGCAGGCTTGGCCCAGAGCAGCTTTTCAGATTCTACGTTTGCTGGTGGCGAGCCAGGGCAGCACCAGCTGCTGGCTCCAACAGCTGTGCCCAGGAGTGTCTGTCAGGGACAGCCCTTGGATCTTTTATCCCATTCTCCTCTAGCCCAGGAAAAAAAAAAAGTCTCCCTTGAAACTGTTCAACTTGTGATCCCTGGGAACCTTGTATTGTTTGGTGCTGTGCCATCATCCAACCGAGAGCTCAGGGCAACCTGCCTACAATTTTACCAAGATCTTCCTCCCTGTCCCCATTTACTTCATCAAGACTTAAATTTCTCGCCTCTGGTTGGCAATGTTCACATGCCAGATGTGTTTGCCATTTGGTACATCCTGCAGAGGTCAGAGAAATATAACCCAGGACTGAGCATAGCCTGCCCTGATCGCAGGGAGCGTACCTGTGGGGTTTGACGCTTGCAGGTGGCAACTGGGACCTTCCCAGGGGTATGAGCCTGCCAGGCAGTGCTCGGAGGTGGAACTTTGGGCTGGTTGCATGCAGTCCTGCACCAACCTGCTCTTACGCAGAAAGTGAGGGGAATGGGAAGATCTGAAGCCCAAGTACACACACACTATGGGCACAGAGCTCTTCCAGAGGGGTAGTAAAGTGGGGAGGCAATAGCCCCAGTTCGCCAAGACATTTGTGAGCTGGCAAGCTAAGGATTTAGCAGGATTTTATAGTCATCTAAAGGGAGCTACATTTGTTGTTTTCTAAGCCACCATAAAGCGTGAGTTTATCTGCCTCTTGGCTGCTCCAGTTCTGCTTTGTGTTGTCCCCAAAGAAAGACCATTCCTGTAATAGCAACTAAAAATCCGCTACACACAGATAGCAAGTGCATGTGCACACACCTGGTTCCCAGCCCTCCCCCCTGCATGGACACCAATCTCATCCAAATACCCTCAGATCATACTCATTAGGGGAGTAAAATCCACAGGGATTTTTCCAGGATATAGGGAAAATTAAAACCCAACCTTGGAAGGAAGATGATGCTGCTGGCATTGAGCCGCCTTCTCCCTTGAGCTCTCCAAGGGCACAGCCAACCCCTTGTCACTGCACAGAGCCCAGGGCAGAGGGTGACAGCAAAGTCCCTTTCAGAGCAGATGTGGCTTTATATGAATGACCTGTTCTGTAGTGTTTGCTTTATTTTTGTTACTTTGCCACTAAGAAGCAGAGTCCCAAGTCTGCTAGGAGTCAGAGCATTGCTCTCTCCCTTTCTTAGTTGCCCATCTGTTGCGGATCTAAGAATTCTAGAATGTCCATTTATTGGATCTAAATAAAATTTAAAATGAGGGGGGGGTTGGAGTATTTTATTAAAAAAAAAAAAACTGCTCTGAGCTTCAAGATGGGGACAAAAGATGCTGTCCTGCCCAGGTCAAGCCTATCTTACCTGCTGTGCTGCCAGAAACATTACTTGTGGCTTCCCCTCTCCCCAGAGACCGTGTGCATCTGACAAGCTGGCAGGGACAGGGATAGGGGAGGAACATCCTCTGGCTGGGCAAGGATAGGAGCAGCCCAGATATGGGGCTGGAAAGGGTAACAGCTGAGAGGCCATGAATGGACAGAGAGCCTGCGTTGGTGGTCAGGCAGCCCCAGGGGAGAGGGATGTGCACCTTTTGTATACTGTCTTCTGTCTGCTCCTTTGAGTGCCACCTTCACCTCCTGAGAAAAGGACCCCACCTCTACCCTTCCACCGCTGGGACTGTGCCTGTGCTCTGACGTGGCATGACACCTTCCAGCTTGGGATCCCCGATGCCACCACTGAGCTTCTGATTTGTAGAAGGCAGCAGTATAGTTTGCTGGGCTGGCACAGAGCCCTGGTGCTCCCTGGTGACAAAAGCAATGGGGGGTTGGGGTTATTGGTCGATGAGAAGCTCACCATGACCCATCAATGTGTGCTTGCAGCCCAGAAAGCCAACTGTATCCTGGGCTGCATCCAACCAAATGTGACCAGCAGGTCAAGGGAGGTGATTCTGCCCCTCTACTCTGCTATCCCGAGACTCCACCTGGAGTACTGCATCCAGCTCCGAAGCCCCCGACATAAGAAGGACATGGACCTGTTGGAGTGAGTCCAGGGGAGAGCCATGAAGATGATCAGGGGGCTGGAGCACCTCCCGTATGAGGTCAGGCTGAGAGACTTGGGGTTGTTCAGCCTGGCTGTGGGGAGACCTAATAGTAGCCTTCCAGTACCTAAAGGGGGTCTGCGGTAGAGATGGGGAAACACTCTTTATCAGGGAGTGTAGTGAGAGGACAAGGGGTAAAGGTTTTAAGCTGAAAGAGGGCAGATTTAGATTAGATATGAGGAAGACATGTGAGGGTGGCGAGGCACTGGAACAGGTTGCCCAGAGAAGCTGTGGATGCCCCATCCCTGGAGGTGTTCAAGGCCAGGCTGGATGAGGCTTTGAGCAGCCTTGTCTGGTGGGAGGTGTCTCTGCCCATGGCAGGGGGGCTGTTGGAACTTGATGATCTTTAAGGTCCCTGCCAACCCAAACCATTCTATGATTCTATGATTCTATGATTCTATGAATCACTGTATGATATGTGGGCTGCTGGTGACATGGGTATGCAGGCTGCGGGCTCTGGAAGTTAGCATAGATCAGTGCTGGCAGAGGGTTTTTGACTGATGGCTGGGTATTACAGTGGGGCTACAGTAAATGTGTCATGCCAGCTTCACCATACCCAGTCCAGAAAACCAGAGATTATATCAAAATAGCAGCTTACAACCGTGCCTAAATAAAGGTGCTTGCTCACAAGCACAGTGAACCCAGCCATTTCCTAATGCCAGCACTAGATTTGCTTTCCACATTTGCATCTGTGGCTTGTCTGAGCTCTGCACATCGGGGAATTTAAAAACAGTCATTCGTATTTTCTTCCTGGTTTCTGAATGAACCAGGCTCCTGCAGAAAAATAGCAGGGGGGAATATATTTCTGTTCAGGGATATAGCATTCTAGTCAAGGCATTTGTAAAGTAAAAGCGTAAACGTATAAAGCTGCAAAGAGATAATACACGGGGAAATGATTTTTAAAATACAGAGGTAAAACCAGGATTACACTTTTCCAGAAGCAATTTGTAGACTATGCGGCAATAAGAATTGTCATGGAAAGTGCAGAACTTGGATACATGTGTATAGATGCTGTAGGGATCCTTCACCTGCCATTTAAAACAAATGATTAAGTTCACAGCATTGTGGTGCGGAAGCATTAAGGTACACATACATGCACATACACAGACATGTATCACAGACATGTACACATCTTTAGTACCAATGCTGCGTGATTATTCTTTTGTTTTCAGAAGGTTTTGAAATTTTGAAGCGCTCTGATAATTTACACTTACCTACAGGGTCTCAACCGTTGAGGTGGCACCAGGTTCATTTCTTGGCGATGCTGGTGTCAATAATTTATTTAAATGACCAGAGGGGACGTGCTATGCATTAATGATTACTTATGCGCTCTATACATATTCAGATTTTGACTCCTGAGACTGTGCAGGTTTAGTTTGCCAAGAGACGCTGCTGTCTCTCCAGCAGGTGTTATTAACCGAGGCGGCGTTAAAGCAGCGAGCGGGGCGATGGGAGAATATCTCCCACAGCTGAGAAGGATCGTATACTAAACTTTAGTAAAGCTGAAACACACTCAGGACATTATCTTTCAATCAGAGATTATTTAAACCTCAAGTCTGCCTTTGAGCACAGAGATTGTAACTGGATCTGTTACATTTCAGAGGCAAATCTGTGTTGCTGGGCTATAAATTCGCATTTCTGTCACGGTCCAGTTGCTGCTGGCTGCCCATCTCTTCAGCCACCAGCACTACATTTTTAAAGGACGGTTTGGGAAATGTGGGACTAGGGAGGAACCAGACATGCCGGGGAGTCGGTCTGGTTCAGGAGTGACTCTCTCTTTGTGTAGCACGGGAGGGAGCACCGGGCCCACGGCATTGTCAGCTCAGAGGAGGCAAGGGAAGCACAGACAGAATTACTAACCACATCTCCCTCCATGACAAACTTGTTTCCCTTGTAGAGGTGAGATGCCTCTTCAAAGCACAAAGGAGAGAAGATAACTGGCAGGTGGGGCTCTGCTTGTATGTGCAGA
>NW_010132599.1:0-361 GCF_000699245.1 Pterocles gutturalis
ACGTTAACAAAAAAAAACCGAACAAAACCAAACTTTTTTCCTCCCCTCACCTCTCCTGGAGGTCCGGCAGCTGCAGACAGGTTTGGGATAATCCATCCGAATGGGGATTCACTCTGACAGGTCTGAACTGGGAAAAAATAATAGACACACAGCTCAGACAGCTCTGAAATTTAGGTGAGTTGATTTAAAATTATACACATGGGCAAAATCATACGAGTTAACCTTTTAACCAGGTACAGAGCATCTCCTCTCCTTTCCAGGCCTCTGAATGGAGAGGGAATTTGGGAGATAAAACACAGCTGCTACAGAAGGCAGGCCCTGAAGAAAGCATCTCATACATTGCAATATTTAGCGGCGGGGT
>NW_010132599.1:392-830 GCF_000699245.1 Pterocles gutturalis
GCCCCTTCCCCACTCTCCGAGGACCGGCTCTGCTCACATCCAGCACAGACAGCTGCGGATTCCTCAGCACCAGCAGCATCCAACGTAGGGCTGCGTTCGACATTTCAAAACTCCTGCAATGCGCATCGTCCGTAATTGTGTATTGTCTAGACTGGGCTTTACAAATTTAATCTTAAATAGCATAATTTCTTGATTGAGGGAATTTTTGTGGAGCGAGTTGCGTACACGCTTGCCTTCGCATAAATATCTGTATGCACCCCCCCACAGCACTCGCATCCATCGCGAATAATATCCTAAAGTTAATCACATCCTGATTAAACGATTATAACACTTTATTAAAGAACCCCGTTGTCACTGAGGGGGTGACAGAAGCGACGGTTCTGCCTTCCCCCTGCACTCAAGCAGAGGCTGCAAACATGCAGCAGGAGGCACCTGCTG
>NW_010132599.1:861-1846 GCF_000699245.1 Pterocles gutturalis
GCAAGTTCCTCCCTCTATACAAGTGGACACCACGGGAAGGATTAATTGCCACAGCTCCCGTGGGGTTAAAACTTGAGTTTCTGCTGAATTAAGAATGACCAGACCCCTCTGCTGCTGGATTCAGGCTGTTTCTCCTCTGGCTCTCTGCTTTCCGCAGCACTCTGAAAACAAAAGACAAAAGGTAGAACACATTTTATCAGGCGAAAAAAAAAAAATCATTTTGGTAAATATCCAGCAGAGCACCAGTTTCAGATTCTGGGATTAGAATACAAGATGAATATTTCCATCAAGGCCATCAGCAAGAACAATCTCTGCAGACACCAGCACAGCGATGATGGGCAGGGGGCTGCCATCCGCAGCGGTGAAAGGAGTGGAGCAGAGCACTTGCTCCTGGGGCTCGTTTCTCATCAGCTCCAGCAGCATCGCCCCCATGCAGTCGCTTCATGGGTGGGTTTGGGGCTTTGTGTTCTGGTTTTTGTTTCAAAGGGTTCACATGCAGCCACGGGAGGTGGTGGGGAAAGGAACCAAGGGACTGGTGAAAAACGTAACACAGGAGACAAACCATACAGGGGATTTCACACTGGCAAAGACTCAGAACACCCAAGGCTCAGATTATGTATTTTAAGGTCACATCGTTAACTGAAATTAATCACCTAGACCTTTGCCACCTCTGCTCTTCCAACAAAATGCAACAGGAACGGGATTGAAGCAAAAGCCTCGCTGGATGCTGAGCGATCTCCGAGCTCGTCCCCAGCCCTGCGCGGCCGGGAAGGACGACACAGGACGGAATTTCCAACCTGTGAAGTGATCACTAGTTCTGAGTACTTTGCACTTCTTTTTTTGACTAGCTTGCACAAACTACTTTTTACTGTCCACTGTAATTCACAGGGAGGTTTTTTTTTTTTTTAATTTTCTATGCAAACAGAACCTTCGCATGGAGCTGGGAAGCCCCCCGCTGCCCTCGGGTACCATCCATCCCTCCGCC
>NW_010132599.1:1955-2416 GCF_000699245.1 Pterocles gutturalis
GCGAGGCAAGTCAACCTGCCCCTGCAAGCGATGAATCCACCCACAGCCAGGTGCTGCCGGCTTGCGCACCGACGTCACGATTCAGTGACGTCACATTTCAATGACGTAGCCCCCGGGGCCGCGCCCACGCGTGTCCGCGCTCCGCCGGGCCGGCAGCGCCACCTGCTGGGGACACGGGGACAGCGCACGGGCCGCGCGCAGCATCGCGACAGCGATCCGACAGGGATGCGCCAAGGGGATAAAAAAAATAAAAAACGGAGTTTTAACGGTGAAGTGAGGTCGGCCGTTACAAGGGGGCTGGGAGCTGCTGCCGCTGAAGCTTCGAAAAACTTGGAAAAATGGTATCGACCCAAAATTACACCTGAAAAAAACAAGGTTTTGCTCACGCTGGCCCCAGGGAGCGAGGTGGATGCACTCAAGCAGCATTTCTTCAACACGTAAGCAGGAGCTGCACACCTCGC
>NW_010132599.1:2465-19242 GCF_000699245.1 Pterocles gutturalis
AGTGGAGAAAAGTCAAAAAACTTCCAAAATTCTGCCAATATTCAAAAAACTTCCAAAATTCTGCCAATATTCAAGGCCAGTTTGAAGATTATCAAAGGATAATTGAGAGGCAGGAGTACAGTTAACGCCAGTCAACTCAGCTTTATAGAAAATACAAGGTTATCACACAAACTAATTTATATACAGAGTTCTTAGCAGGATTCCATACTCAGGTGATTTAGTAGAAAAGAGTCCTCAAAGTTTCTGCCACAGGAAAAAATATATTTGGTATCAGAACCAAACTTTTAAGAAACCACAAAGGGAACAGTTAAGATACACAGAACACAACCGAGTTCATGCCAAACTAGGCCAGGAATTAAGCTCAGTCTAAACACCCATGTTCCCAAACATGGGCCACATCAGGTCCCCCATTGCCTACCAAACTCTACGAGCACCTTCAGCTGATGGAGACGATGACAGAGGTAGGAAATGGGGTGTTTTGAAGGAACGGGGCAGATGAAAGCTGCACCTCCTTGACCACAAGCACCTTTCCAGGCTTTAGCTTCTAACCATTATTACTTCTGATACTTTCTCCATTCATTTCGAAGCCAAGTGATATTTAGAGGTTATACCTCAAACTCTCATTGAGGACGATAAACATGAAAATAAGCAAGTCGCCCAGCGCTGTTCTGCTCCTTCTAGCAGCCCTTAAATCAATTCCAGCAGCTCTGGTAATATACACTTATTAATTTCAATGAACAAGTCACATAAAGGATGAAGGCAAGACCAGCCCACACCCAAGGCTCCCAGTGCCCAATATCTGCTGGCACTTCCCTGTCTGCTCAACGCAGCCACGCAGGAACATCTTGCGCCGCCACGCGCTAATTAAGGCATTACACCACGAATTAATTCTGTTACGCAGTCCTCAGCCCAATACCCCAGATAATACACCCCGTCCTGGGGAACCCCACAACCAAAAGAGCCTTGTGGCGTTCAAATCCACCCAGCAAACCTCCCAACCTGTATGCCAACACCGAAGGAAGCGAGAAGGTTCCAGCTGAAATGATGCTTGAAGCTACCAGCTGGACTAGGACACGTGCTATAAAATATGTACACAACCACGGATTTTCAGCAATTTCTCCGTATTTCACTGGAAGTCCAACAGATCAGCCTTTGCTAAGAACACTGAACGCTGGTCAGCTGTAGCTTGGGCTAGCAACAAACTCCAGTCTTCCCAACCTCTGCGCTGATCGAGCGCCAGCAGTGTGAGCGTTCCCTTCCAGGGCTCCCACTCAGTTATGAAAGAGATCACAGAACTCAAGAACAGAACTCAAAAAGAAAAAAAACAGATCAAGCAGCTGCATCGTGAGCACTCACCCTGTAAGATGCACGTGCTCCCAGGGATACCACATCAAAGCAACGTCACCTAAAAGACACTTAAAGTATTGCATCAGAAGTTCAGTTCGGTGCTTTTTAGCTCCTTGTGCTCAATTCTTCCCCATTTTCCATCAAGTGAAACATGTCGCGGTTACCTCTGAGCACTTATTTAGATCTATGTACTCAGTATCGTCAGGGAAGGTACGCACCATGCAGCCAAGGAAATCACATCAGCTCCATCAGCAATATAAACCTGATCGTTTACAGAGACGAGCATCAGCAGGTTATCAAATCTCTCCGGTATGAACAGCGTGAGATAAGCCCTACGGGAGACAAGGCACTTAAACCCAAAAAGGTAAGTTTACAAAATTATAAACAGGAACAGTTATTCCTATTGCCCTCCATTGTATTTAAAAAATTATTTATATTCCATATACAGTGTGGTATGTGCCTTACACCCCCCCAGAAGGAAACAGTCAGGAAGCACAGAGGAAACCAAGCCATCATCGCATGCCATCGGCTACAGGACAGAAAAAGAGTGAAATAATGGTTTTCTAGACAAGCCCCAGTTTTCTGCTCGGAGAAAGTATCTGCGCTAGCAGAAAGTTAACTTGGTATTCGCACAGAAATCTGCGACGGCAGAAGAGAACCACCCCACTGTGTTCAGAGGAGGAATGCAAATTAGGACGGGATTTAAGCCTTAGTGGGATTTATGGTAATTAGAAATGTAACAAATTTAACTTTACAAAGAAATTAATTATGCCAATTAAAACACTTAGCAAATTTTACTGGGAGTTTATACAGTATTATACGTATATGGTGCTGATCAATGCCCGATTTATTGAAATTACTTACAGCGCACTTCCAAGAAAATTTACCAAAGCAGCACAGGAATTACAATTAAGATGCAAAATTTGTATTTGCAATAAACATTTCCTTATCAAGATCCAGAGAGAGGAAAAACACCCAGTAAAAGAAATAAGGAATTTAGGTTCAGGTAAGGCACACCAACATCTAAATCCCCCGAACTGCACAGCTTGCTGGAGTCTGGCCGAGAAACAAGGTCAGTATTTTCTATAAATATTAAAAACCAGACACTTTCAAAAGACTCCAAAATTCTCAGTGCCGAACAGCTTGCATCAGCACACCGTTTGTGACACATCTGCAAGTTAATGGAATGGTAACTTAAAATACGCTGCTTCCTCCTCCTATGCTTGCTGAGATGGGGAAGGAAACAGAAATTTCCAAACAGGTGAAGTTATTCCATATTTTGTGGGAACAATGATCCTAAGTTCACTTAGTCTTATAGCTGAGATTTTCCTTTTAGATGGCCTCCAAAGACCACCTATGTTTTATGTATATTTTACATTTTAAACTCTGTGAACAAATGCAAGCTACACTATGGCTTCTGTTTCTAACGATAAGCCAGTGGAGTTTTGGAGCTTAAAGGGAACAAAGGAAGAGCCACAGTTAGTAGAATAACAAAATTAAACTTGCTAAAAGTAATGAATTTTATTTACAAATACATGTAGGAGGATTACAAGAGAAACACACTAGGGAAACTCCATCTCAACAAAAGCAATGATTTATTTGTAATGGCATTAAATGAAACAGACTGACAGTCTCTGGTTATGATCAAGCAATTATCCAGGAGTTGTAGATAAGAGTGAAGATCTCTTTGATTGCGATAAGGCCTTCCAGTGTCTTCTGCGTCCTAGTGGCTCTCTCCTTTTTTGCCAACTACCTGATAAGAGAAAAAAACCAGAAATAGTGTTTAACCAAAACAGTCCTGCCAAGTATTTTTTAAAGCAAGTCTCAAAATAAACAAGTGCAACTGAGTTTCCAACTGTTAATGCATTGAAGCATGCACTACCGGAGCACTTGCAGAAGCTGTGAGTCCCCCTCAAGGGTTAAGAGGGATGCCAGACACACCAGAAACCTTATCTTTAGTGCTCATACAGACAGCAAAGCATCAGTCTCATTTCCCAAAGAGTTAGACAGTAGCTGCAACAGAACAGACCACACTTAAATGTGTTATGCACCAACCATCCAACCTTTGTACGCTATATAAAATATTACGATGGAATAGAACCGCTGGTTGCTCAGATCTGAGTTTGCTCATTTCCCTTGGCACCCTCGCTGAGTACCGCACTGAGAGCATTTACCTTCTAAAGCAGTTCAAGCCTATAAAGAAACCTGGAAGTCATCTGATTTGCAGTTATTCCTTGTCAAAACATTATTCCTTACCAAGTCTCCTTCCAACCTCCAACTCTGCAAACTCCACCTGGAATCAGAGTCAGCTTAGTACTTCCCTTTTCTGAAAAGATCACCGCAGCCACCGGAGCCTGGCGAGCCGATTTGCCAGCCAACAAAGCGTGACTCCAGCGCTCTCTATACTGCTATGCGGGGTTAAAATTAGCGCAGTTCATTGCGGAAGGGTATCCACTCCCCTTCATTAAGGTAACTGAACACAAATCCTGAGAGCAGAAAACAACGCCATTTTGGTCACTTTTCTGAAAAGATTCAGACATAATTCTAGTGCTCTTGCAGACACTTGAAAAAAAAAAAAAATCAATTTTTAAGCCAAAAGAAAATAAGCCTTAAAGTTTAAGACTTCAAACTGCAGGAGGGACCTTGGGCAGGGCACCGATTCCAAATTAATTTTCCATCTCTGAGAAGGTGCAGGCAGAACTCACACAGCCAGAGGTTTGAACTGCACTCACGGAGCACAGAATTTTCACAGAATTTCCCATTACTGCTCATAACAGCCCTGAAAATGAAGGAGCAAAACCTTTCTTGTATTCTAACCCTTTGGCTGACTCCTATAGCAAATATGTTAAGTATTAATCACCTCGCAGTGAAGTGACAATACACCACCCAAGATCCATGCAGTCCCTAGTGAAACACAGAACTATGGGGAAAAAACCAAAACAAAACCAACCCATAGCATCCTTCCTGATCCTTCCCGTTTTTCCATTTCTTGTCAAACCTTACGAGGGACAATCTTTCAGTGTCCAGCTGCTTTCAGTCATCTGAGTTATCCTTGTCACAGAGTAATTAAGATCTACTGATGAAAAGTACTTTTAAAAAAACATTTTCACCTCCAAGGAACCTTTGGCCAGGAGCATTTCACCAAGCTTTAAACTCAAACTAATGCTTAGGGTCAGAAAAATTCCAGTCTGACAGCACAAGGGAAGAAGAAAAATAAAAATCAAAAGCCCAATCACTTGCATTAAGATCCAATTAATCAAGTTAAAAAAAAAAAACAGTTAAACTTGTCAAGAAGCAGTATTTATTCTTTGTGTGTTTCCAAAGCAAACTGTGTTCACACACAGATTAAGCAAAAAAAAAAAAAAAAAAAAAAGAGGAAAAAAAAGAAAAAAGGAAAAACACAGTTAAAAGATTAAAGATTAGGTGTTAGCAAGTGTGGAATATCAATGAAAAACATTGCTATACCAGTCTGAGTCAGAGATTGACAACTCGCCCATGTGTATTATCTGTGAAGATCAATCATACCAATACGGATATTTTGTCATCACAGGCCAAAGAAACACATTTTCTGACCAACCCACTCCACCTTCCCAAAAGGAAACGGGCATTTAAACTTAAACCAAACAACTGGCATTATTCTTTTCTCAGAAGTAGACCCATTTTCCTTCCTTTTACAGGAAAAACTGCCATCTAGTGCATTCTAAGGTAGCAGCTACAGCCTGTGATTCCCACACCAAAGATGACAGGTTTGGAGCAGGCTTTTCGTCATTCATTTGTGTTTTTTTCCCCAGGCATCAGCCCAGAGCCTGACAGTGACAAAGCCACAACCAACTCTACGGGTCATAACCAAGGAGGACTGGAAACACCATTACCGAACCTTCTGGAGCAGAGTTGGTTTTGTTTGTTTGTTTTAAATACATATAAAGAAGTCAAGCAAGTAAAATTAGTAGGATGCTGTTGGAGAACCCTCATCAGGCCACGCACGTACAAACACTCACCACCTCCTCACTGTGTCTTCCCTAAGCAGGTGCCCAGTGCCACAAGACAATAAGGAGTGGGACTTTGCAGCCCACTGCAGCTTGCCTACTTCTAAAGGCTCGCAACAAGAACAGAACACTAAGCTCCACTACGATATTAAAAAACAGCCAAGTCTTGGTAGAGCATTTCACAAGCTGCACCTCAAGCAGCTTAACTAAATTCAACACAGGCTGAAAAAATTAGTTACAGAAAATAATTTGTAGAATTATTGTATGCCTTGTAAATGTCAAGTTCAGGATAACAGCGGGACAGAAATTTGGTAAGGCGGAAAGGCAAATAAAAGTGTTTAAGGTAAGATTTGGAGCAGGGAGCGGAGGGGAAAGATGAGTTGATGAGTCAGAAGGTAGAGAAGGCTTTTCCTGACGGTAGAAGGTGCAGAGAAGGTGGCTCTTGCATCAGTGTTGAGATTGTGGAAAGGGTGAAAGAGATGCTAGATGAGCAGAGGGAGCAAGGAAGGGAGTAGTGCAAGACCACTTCAATCTTATTATTACTTTTTAATTTCTTCTGCCTTTTTAGTTCTTTAGAAATGGGATGTTAAGCTGAAAAACAAACAAACAAAATGTTACAAGAAAAAAAAAGCAGCAGCATGTAGTGCAAATAAGCAGTTCTGAGCAGAAAGAAAGCATTCGTTCAAGAGGGGAAAAAAGAAAATATCCCACAACCTGTCAACAGTCATCTACACCCCAGCCTCAAAACTGAGCAGCAGTATGTTTTATTTATTAATACCAGAAATAAACAAGAACCATAGTGGACATCAATGGTTGCATGCTCTTCCACAAACAGCATGTTTACAGGCTCACCACAAGATTCACAGGAGCCTAAGCTATCAATAATAAAAAAAAAAACCCAGAACTTGTATTTTTACTCTACACTTTTAGCTATCTGCCCAACAAAGCAGTCCAGCTGAGCATCTCTGCATTTGAGATTTGCTTCTGATGCTCAATACACCACAACTCCGATGCAGCCTACTGCAGCAGTTCACGTGGTCAGTTACGCCTTCAGTCTGACCCTTCAGTCAGACCAAGAAACAGCAGCAGAAACTCTACTGGTGTTAAGGATATTTTTTAAAACAAACAAACGTGCCTTTAAACCAAGCTTTCCCAAAGCATTTCAGAATATATCAGATACTGCTAGGAAGGAAATATTCATCCTGGTCCTCCGCTCTTGAGGGCCTCTTAATTTAAACAGGGCAAAGAACAGGTCTCTCCCCACTCCTATGGACTTAACTCACTACACTGCAGTCAGTTTTAAGCAGAAATATTTTCCTTAATGACCTCCTTTTTTCCATCACTCCGAAGACTTCTCTCCTCCACACAGGAAAAAAAAGAAAAGTTGTGAAAGGGAGCAGGATACATGTAACAGACTAAAACAAGCTTGAAAAAGCAGCTTTTACAACTTCACTCACTCAGTCCAGCAATAGCAACTATGTGGAAGAAAATGAAAGAAACTTTTTACAGTGAGACCAAGCAATCACTGGAACAACGTCCAGGGGGATGTGGCAGAGCCCCCATGACTGGAGATTTGCAAGATGCGACTGGACAGGGTGCTGGATAACCTCACCTAGGCTCCCTTTCCCAGGCAAAGCTGGATCAGACGATCTCCTGAGGTTCCTTCCAACCTGGGCTGTGCTGTGATTCCACGTATGTCCAAACTAACTTGCAGCCAAAACCACTAATGAAGAACTGACTTCACTACACCTCTGCTTAGTACTTTTGTTATTTTTCCAGAGTATTTGACAGTGCAAGTACTGGTAGTGATGCCTCACTTATATTAAACACATGAACCAACTCCCTGCTGGAGAAGAGGTGACTTCTTGCAGTGCTGCTGGTGTTAGCAGAGCAAACATGAGTCTTCCTCAACTGTCTGAAGGACATGGGACCTGCAGTTACATACCTGAATAGCTGAGCAGTAAGCTGCGGTACACTAAAAACATGTGTTCACATCCCACCCCAGCTGGGAAGCAAAATACATTAGCCTGATCCTTCACAGAAGTCATTCAAACCAATGGGGTTTTATTTTTTTTTTTACTTTGAAACCAAACATGCACACAATCAACCCAGCAGCTATGGGATCAATCATAAAACCACGTCTGGAATCACATTCATGTCCACGTCTTAATTCAAGCCCTTCAAATAAGATATTCAACAGATTCTTACAAACACTTCTCAAATTCAAGGGGAAAAAAAAAAAAAAGCATTCCTCCACCTTGCTACTCACATTGCAATACTGTTTCTGTTATAATTAAGAGAGAAATGCAAACAGTAGAGACAGACTGAGATGAGAGAGTGAGACGAAAGCAGTGAGAAGTAGTGTGGGTAACTACTCAAGGAGATGGAAAGTAAGGTTTCCCAGTTAATCTACCAACTTAAATATAATTAATGCCCTACTCTATATTAAGGTTTTGTAACTGACAGGATCAGTGGAAGAGAGGAAACAAAACCCCTAAGAGCACTGCAACTCTGCCAGACTACACATCCCATTTGCTATGATGAAATATTTTAACAGCCCAATATTAAAACTACATGTTCAAGAAGCAAAACAGGAATACTACGTATAGTGTTGATAAGTATCTGAATTGAGACAGGATTAGCCACTTCATAACCCAGTAACGCCTGCTCCTCTTTTTAAGGCCATTCTGACCAGTTCCCAGCAGAATGACAACACCGTGGGACTGTCTGGTGCCTACACGTCTCGTAGGTTTGCACCCCCTCCCCCGCCATTTAAATGGGTGTTGCAAGACAAAGGCAAACAAACTTTCAGTACTTTTGAAAGCAAAACTAAATTTGCAGAGTTTACAGAGAACCGAAAGCGAGGCAGAGATCAAATTCTGAGTCAGCGTAGGAGTCCCATCAACCTCCCAACAATACCAGAAAGTACTGCAGATTAACGATGTTAAAGTACTAATTGCAAACTCATTGCGGGGGATGCCCTAATACAATAAGTACTGACAAAACTCCATATAAGAGAAAAATTTAAGCAGACTGTAAGTCAATTAACATATCTATAGTTTTAAGATAATTGGAAGTGCTGTACTAGGAAGGTGTAGAATTGATCTCCACTTAGTTTTAGTACAGTAGAACAACTTTTTCAATGACTCCAACCTCCACTGAAAGGCAACAAAACCTATCAAACTTCTATTTATTAACGTAATTATCACCTGCAAAGATACTAAGTTTCACACGTAGAAGTTAAGATCAAGTTCTGACATTAAAAATTCCAAGTGCATGACATGTTGGTGAGCATTAGTGGTTTTAACCTTCTGAAGTTATAGGTAGTTTGGATAACAAATTCTGTGGGGCTTTCCATGGTACTGGTTACCGATGAAATAGTTTGTAGGCAGGTGTTACCGGAGAGTTTGCCCTTTTACAAAGGCTACTAAGTTTTAAAGCAGTGTATTTTAAAGACTTACTACATTTTGAAAAAGTTGTAAGTAGCTTTAAAGTTTCAATCCTTTCAAACCTGTTTCACATTCTCAAAAAAAAACCCCAAGAATTACGAGTGCCTTATTGTTCAGCACTAGTGTGTCTAAGGTCTTACCGCAACAAGCTGTTTCCTTCATTTCCTCTTCAAAAAGCAGATACGTTTAATGTAAAGGACACATTGCAACCAAATATTTTTCACATCTCAAGCTTACTTAATGTTGCCCAGTGAATAAAATCCTTCAGTAAAGCAGAAGTTGAGTCAAACACAAGAAGTCTGCTTAAGTTGTACATGAAATTGCTTCTCTACTTCCATCAGAAAGCAAGTTTCTAAATCAAGACATGAATCTCATAGCTGCTGAAAGAACCAACATTGTCTATAGTGTACATAACTTGACAAGTTTTCATATACACATTCTTACTAGTTTTTACAAAGTTACTGAACAAAAACTTGTAAGCAAGACTAAAGATCTGTAAGATAAAGCTACACACTTTCTTTTGGGTGCCAAAACTAACTTGAGTTGTATCAGTGCAGTAACAACCAAATGTGTTTGTTCCGTCAACCCATTTTAGAGTAGGTTTAACACATTCAAAAGTGATTTTAAGAAAGACACTCACTCGCTTGAAGTCATTCATATTTGTTGCTTGGACTGGAGTCCCAATAAATGTGAAGTACGTGATCCTTGTTGTCTCTTCATCACCATGATTGGATTGGACAAACAACTAAAGAAAAAAACCCCAGACACAGGAGTTAAGGTAAATTGTCCATCCCTGAATTAATACAGAAAACGTTAGGTGCCCAAGATTTTTGAACTAACCAAACTAACACTTTATTCCAATTATAAAAGCCTCTCTAACTGCAAAGGCTACTGTCCTCTATTTAAAATAATGTTGACATAGAATGCTATTATTTTCCTGGTAGTTTGCTAAAAGTTCGCACAGCTTGGATTTCCTCAGCTTCCAGTTCTGACCTGAAACCACACTCAGCAAGCAAAAAAGGATCTAAGAAGTCACAATTTACTGAAATCTGACCTGAAGTGAAGTTAAATATCAATTTAACTATGCCTGCTGAAGCTCCGAAGACTATTCACGTGTAGTTTACTACTACAGCTTGCATCATTACATGTTTCACAGCATGATACCTCATCTATGAAGTTATTTTAGAGTTTCAAACAAATATCAAGCTTCATTTGAAATATGAACTAAGGAATTATTGCTGGAACCACTGCACTTTTCAAATTGTACAAATGAAAGAACAATTTCTTCTGCATGAAGTAGTACTAGTAAGGAACTTGGGAGTCAGAAGAGCAATGAGATGTTTGTGAATCTTCCCACACTTGACTGTAAGCAACGAAACCAACAACCATGCAAAGTGCTCTAAAAGCCTATGAAGTTTTCAGCCTGCACAGACCTCAGAACAGAAACTTTACTTACAGTTACACTATTAACATTCTGAAATTTCACATAGCGAAGCTGGATAATGCCATCTTCTTTAATATCATCTGGTGTCAGCTCCAGGGCTTGAGTTGGTTCACTTCTTTCTGCTTCTTCAAAATCCATAGATCGTGGAAGGTTGATGAAGATTTTTATGTACTTTGGACCTTGCCCTGTATTAAGATATAGGAAAGGTATTCTGTTGTTTAAATATATTTTCAAAATGCTGCTCAAGAAGCCCTCGCTTATCACAGTCTCTAGAACTACTCAAGGAAAGCATGAGCTTCTATAGCTGTAGTAACTTACCACCACCCTGCGTGCTGAAGGACATCCAAAGTTGCACTACTCGCCTACATGTCAGAAACAGAATTTCACAGGCAAAAAAAATACAATAAAGAATCTAAAAATAACAAGTCTTGTGATATAACATCTGAACACTTTATGTAGTTTTATAATGTGAACGGAGTTACCATAAAAACTAAGCTATACCTTTCAGTAGCTCTCACACTAATTCTTGAATGAAATGTTTCTCTTTGCAGCATTATCAAACTACAGTAAATATTTATATTTGTGTCCTATCAAATACCCCTGTGCAAGGTCAGTGAGAAACAAATGAGCTCATTTGTTATGCAATTCATTTACAACAAATTCATTGAAGCTACTGTAGGATTCTCAGAAGGCAAAAAGTTCCACGGGCAACCACATCATTTTTAGAAAATTCAGCTACACATGAGCAAAGCTTTGGTTTCAAAGATATGATTAACCAGACACTTCACTCACCATTATCTGGCCCCTGAAGTTTCATAGAATAAAGCTTGACAGGTTGACTAAAAGCTACAGTAATAAGCAGCTGTGAAGAAAAAAAAAAGTTGCTGTTAAGTACTGTTTTCTTAATTCTTAAAAAAACAGCACAATAATTAACTAGAAATAAGTCTGACTTTTGAAATAAAATTAAGTACTTAGCTTTCGCTATGTGCCACACATGCACTAGTCCGTCACTTGAAAATACCAGCAAATGCTACTCTGCTTGGAAAACTTTCCATACATAAAAGGATGTGAAACCAGAAAGACTACAACCACCTCTGTACACTAATTTTACTTACATCCTACTACCACGTCTCCATCCTTTCTTACACTATCATAACAATATAAAGCAGACAAGTTCTTTAAAAAAATGCCTGTAGACCAGAGCATCATTGATAATATCTCACCAAAAAAAAAAAAAACATCTACTGTACCTGCTCGTCACAGTCTGATTCCAAGTAGGTAGAGTCTTTACGTAAACAATTATCGAATCCATGCTCATCACTCTCATTAAGACATTCACAGCCGGCTTTATTGATAAATGGCATTAAATCCATCTGAAAGTAAAAGCAAAAGCGTTGCTAAGTGCACGATAAGTGTGCCATGAACGCATCTGGGATTAGTAAGCATTGGAACGAACAAAATTCTTCATTCAACAGATTAAAATAACAAGACACACAGAAAACCTCAGGGGTTTATATCAAGAGACATTACAAACAAAAACCATGAATACTGCAGTATTGGATGTGCCCTGTTCATAACGAAACAACATTTCTCCCTTCCATTCAAAATCCCACAAGCTTGCGATTCTGAGAATAAGAAACTGGGCACAGGGAGAATTTTCAGGTACACTTTTGATGAACAAGACTACAGCACCACAAGTCATGCCACAACACAGACAAACTGACAACAGACTGGAGCTAGGATCAACTTAACAGAAAAAAACTAAAACAGAAATGGGCCTCTCAAAAATACACTACATATTGCAGAGCAAATAAAGACCACCACTGTAGTTCTTACTGGGCTTTATACGCAAAGCTAGGGTGTGCTTTTTTTCAAAGGTCGTATATTATTCTTTGGGACCTAACCTATGCCTTTCAGAAGTGTCCTGGTTTTAGCTGAGACAGAGTTAACCTTTGTCTTTCGACATTCCCATAGTTCCACAGAGGATTTCACAATAATCACATCTGAACGCTTACATTTATAAAGTGATGTGCAACAGTTAGCAAGTAGCTGAAATGCTAGAAATTCAAGTGACCTCTGCCCTCGCAGTTTATTTATACGAGAAACATTCAGCTGGATTTGCACCCTGCTTACATTTGCCCAACTGGATACAGCTAGCTGTGAATTTAATACTTAACCTCCAAAAAAACCCTGGTTTTGCATTTAACAACATTATTTGGGGTTCATCGCAGCCAAGTTTAATGCATTAGATTCGCTAATGCACAGTACAGCAACTAGCTGAGCACGGCACTGTGACACACGATTTAGGTGAAATGCAATACACCACACCACTAACTGTGTTGGTAACTTTTGGTAGAACAACAGACAACCTCATTTAAGGAGTAATACTACACCAAGGATTGCTTGGAGAACACCACCTAGGACAACAGCTCTGGGAAAGTGTTTTGTCACATTAGAGTTCTCATTTACATGTTTGTCAGTACAGCTGTCAGACAGGCTTAACGATTTGCAACGCACAGTTGCCTTGAGGTAACATGAAAACACGGAGAGCACGGTGAAAATGGTTTCCTGAGAGCACCAATATTTCTAAGCAGATTGCTCCTTTATTTAACTTTTTGCCAAAAAAATTCAAGCATCCCTACAAAGTTTTGATCCATCATGACATGTATCATTGTTGTACCATTATCAGACAGGTAAATCATGCAATGAAAAAAATCTGTTTATGAATACCAATTTTTAAATTCTCCAATGAAATTTTAAAATCAAGTTTTAGTTATGAGAGATTTTGATGCCATGTTTAAAAAAATGTATTTAGAACTGTTCACTTTTTTACAAGTTACTAAAAAGTTACAAGTTATTTACTTAGTTTGCATTATTTGTGAATGCCTGCGCAGCAATTACTGGAGTGACATGCAGTACCCCTACAGAAGCAAAATGATACACGTGAAGCATTAAATTGAAAGCAAGAAGTGATTCTTGCATGCTGCTCAGACCAGGCACGTAACCTTTCTCAAGCATTCCAGTGACTTTTTTTTTACTTTATAACCTTGCCATTCTTTTACAGGCAAGAAGAAATCTAGTGAGAACATTTCTTAGTACCATCTACTTTTGCAAACGTTAGCAATTAGGCAAAACAAAATATATCATGAGCTACCGTTTATCTTACAATACCCTCCCAAAGGATTCGTAGTTTCAGGGCAAGCTGCTATAGGGGAGGACGGAGCTGAACTTTTATGAAGGTTAATTCCTTCGGCAACACAATCTCTTCCTCCTCTTTTTTTAAAGGAAAAAAAAATGGAATAAAGAGGATTAAAGAAAGAGTAGCGAGCAAGAAGAAAAAAGGAAAAACCTAAACAAACCTACCACCACATAAAAAAAAAAGAGGATTTCTTAAGGAACAACCAGAGCAACTTTTCAACATTTTTGACAGCCTTGTCTAACAATGTCTTTTCCCACGGACATTTTTATACTTTAAAAAATATTTTGGGGAGATAGATTGGGTTGTCTGAGGAAACAAGCAGAATAATCAGCTGTAGCAAAAAGTTCATCGTAAGACATGAAATTCATTATTTTAATGACTAAGGGCTCTGCATGGAGATTTTTCTTAAAACACTTTAGAATTCTCTGACCATACTTCCTAAGTATGTACATGTTCATTTTTTAATTTTGTCTGAAAAAATGAAACCAAGCTAAGTGATCTTTTCAAAGCCCTGAGGAATTTGCAGTTTTGCCAAAACTAGTATTATTTGACTTAGGTATTTTTAAAAAGCAAGAGATGTTTTTTAAAATGTTCAAGTTATGCAAAACCAAAAAAAAAAAATCTTAAGAGATGCATACATATCCTTTTGGGATATCTGTATCCTCACTGTTTCCAGGATCATTCTCCAGGTGCTGTTTAATTTTTTCTTCTAAGCCTACAGCATCTGCTCCTTGATACTGGTCGATTCGCACTTTGTTTCGGAAAAACAGAAATGTTGGTGTTGCCGATATATTATTGGTAGCAGCTGTTCCCTAGAATACAGAAATTAGTTACAAGCATTACCAAACAGAGTATTACCAATATTAGACAGAAACATTAGCTTACTTCACCTAGATAAGGATGCACACACCTGATATTAATCAAGCTGCAACACCTCAAACATCACAAACAATATTTGTTATTTTATAAGCAGCTTTAACTCAGACAACATTTTAAAATTCATTTCAACTCTTCAGATGCTCCTAATCCTTTACACATTGGGGCATTCGCTGAATGAACTTCACATTGTCAGTAGATTTGTTGGTAAACCATTGCAATGGTTTAGTATTTCTCATTTGCTCTCAAAAGGGGAGGGCAACTTCACTCAACACTTCTATTTTACAAGCTTTCTTTACATCTGCATTCCTTCCCCTCCCAACCCACATTCACGCACACCCCCAGGAATTGCAGCCTGCTGGTGCAGAAGGTGAATTCCATTTGATTTCTACTTGTATTCACACCTGTCATGCACCCATAGTATTTTTTTCCAAAACTTTCCATAATGTGTAATTTGCAAACATTCAAAATACTTCCTTTCAACATACCATTGTTAATTTTTGGTAACGACCCTTAATCAATAGCTCAGCTGCAACACTGTTTAAAACAGCTGAGTAGCACTTGAGAAGAATCTAGTCCCACCAATCATATCAGTTTATGGCATTTTTTATTTTGCCAAGTAACTATGCTAGTATTTGTTTGGAAAAACTCTTTAATTCATACTGGTGCTATCATCTACATTTAACCGTATTATCTAAATAGTACAAGCAGCAGGAACCATTAAACTGTCTGTACACTACTTAAATGAAGGACACCACAGTGATAACCGCAAGAATACTTTTCTAAATAAAAGGGCTGTTTGTTTACATCTTTGTGCATAACCCAATTTTGGAGAATTTCATAGCAGGGCTATTTGTAATTCACTAAACTTGTCAAAAGCCACAGGATACTGCTCTTAATATACTGTCTAAAGAGTTTTTCTTCAGGCTTCCCATTCACTACACTATCTGCTCTCTTAAAACTGCAAATATGTTTTTGAATACCAACCTGGCATTGATGTACATCTACTTCCAAAAAAGCTGCCTGGGGATATTTGTTACTCAGAGCATTGAAAGCTGGGGCTATCCTTAAACAAGGGCCACACCTGTGAAAACAAATACAGTTTAAGTTAACTCAATCTTAAAAAAAATAAAATATCTGCCCCAAATACAATTAGCACATGCACGTTCTTACTGATATCCTTGGTGCATGTAAAAATAACCTTCCTACCTGGCTGACAGATGGCGAGCAATCCTGCTGATACAATTAAGAGTGACATTTAGAAACACATCACCAAGTGTTAATTCCCACTTCCTCAAACAGTTTCAGTGTCACATGATTAGCTTCACCTATTAATTAATACTAACTTCCTATTTTCCACCTAACAGGTTTAGCTCCCGCTAAACAAAGTCCTGCTAACTAAAGTGACATAAGGGAGGGCAAAGAGTTGCCTGCTCTTCCTGAAACAGCAAAACACACTCTAGTGAGTTACGAGCACTCCATGTTACCTCCTGGGAAAAAAAAATAGTATCTACAGTAAAATCTACATAGCACTTGAAATATTTAACAGTAATAACGTATCAAAGCTTTAGCAGGAACCACAAAATTCTTACTACAATGAATCTCACCTACTACAACTGTACTTACTTGACCCTGCTAGAACAGACCTGACTTCTGCCAAATAAACTGTATCACCTCAGCTGAAAATTTGTATTTGTTGATTATTACACCTTTGCTGGCATATATAAAGTGCCCAGGTGCAACTGTTCCCACAAAGGAATACTCCCACAACCCAGCTTGCTGTGAAAGAAGGAACTAAAAAGCAAAACTTTAAAAAAAAAAACCCCAGTGGAAAGTACCTACTGCGGCTGATCAACATGAGCCTAAACCAGAGAGAGCTCTGTCCATACGAACCTGCCAACACGTACGATAAAAAAAACAGACGAGATCTGCTGCTGGACAGGGTATAGACCCGCCGCGGCGTGACAAGACCAACTCACCAATACTTACAGGCTGGTACATCAAGGCATTAATCTAAATAACACACTGGGCTGTCTGTAAGTAAAACACTTTCCTGGGCAGAGGGGTGAGCAGTGTCACCACCTCCACAGCTCCAGGTGAAACTGACTTACCTCAACCAAGGCACTAAGCACACCTACAGCATCCAGACCCCTTCACACACACCGCCAGGGATCCTAGGGGCCTCTTCACCCCAAGCACAACATCTTTCCTGTCAGACCTTAAGTCTTTTTGAGCTTTAAACAGCGCCTTCCTGACCTGCAGCTGTTTTTTTTTAAGCCAGCGTGGTGCCTGACCTCCTCAAGCACCTGAAGAACTTGCAGCTCTTCCCTACAGTGACCAAAATGATACAGTATTTTGACACCTCACCTTTAAAACCTTGCCTCCCTTCCAAAAAAAAATAATGAAAAAACATGAAAATACCTCAAAGACGCTTCTCTAGGCCCCGGGGAGCCCATGAGGCCTCGGTGAGGGGCCT
>NW_010132600.1:0-1265 GCF_000699245.1 Pterocles gutturalis
TCCAACCTTAGTGATTCTATGATTCTAAGGAGGCTCTCCACCTCCACACATGCATAAGATCTAATGTATAAAGGTTTTCACTTGTTTAAATGGTTGCAGGAGGAAGGCAGAGAGCTTTATGCAAATATTTCCCCTCACTCCAAAGAACCTTGTTTTTGACAGGTTTTAAGGAAAAGACATGTTTGTCTAATATTAACGCAGTTTCCACCTCAGGAAATCAATGTGGTTTAGGAAACATCTTTTTAAAAAACATGATCTGGTTTTGAATATATAAGAAACCCTGCCTAATCAGCTTGAGCTGTATGTGGTTTCTTGTTTTCTTAGCTTCTTCTGCATTAGCTAACCTACAAAACATTTCAGAAAAAATTTTTGTGTAAAACCTGCAAACAAATATTGATGCACAAATGGTAGAAAAATATTTTTTTCCTACTGCCTGAATTATCTCCAACACATGAAATTTAGGCAGAAGAGCTTGAATTCAATGAAAAAAAATACATATTAAAAATTAAAAATAGCAGGTGCAGAAAATTGAATTGAATCAGGATTCTCCTACCACCTGGGAAAGCATGTGGAAAATGTTTTATTACACAGGAGAGTCCAGTTGATATTGATCAAGACTCTCTTGACTTTCTCTGAAACATTTGTTGCATTAAAAACAACCCCTAGGAGTAGTGATTTATTTCTGAATTCCTTGGGTGTGCAGAGAGGCACAAAGGTCCTAAATCTGCTGACTAAGATAAATTGCAGGTTGGAATATATTTAACAAATGATAATGCAAAATGCAGGAAAATATACAGAGGAACAGCAGATAGCAGCAGAACAGAGTACATGACCTGCCTGAGAAGTTACTAAACACAGCCAAAGAGCAAATATAACTGCAGACAAATTCCCTCAGCTTCCAGTCCCTACAGAAATAAAATACTATTAAGAGAACACATATTTCTCCCTGCGAGTGAATCCTTCAGCTGCTTAGCAAAGATGACTGGCAAACTGCTATTGCAGTAGGAGAGACAAACTTCTTTTTGAAGCAGAAGAAAGGTTAGGAGAAAGGAATCTGCTGAAATTCATTTAATGAATTAAGCTTCCAAGGAAAAAACAAGCAGGAAAAATAAACAGAATAAATAAGTGATTATTAATAGACACACCTCCTGCTACTATGCTGCCTGCTGCACAGTGCCTTGTTTCACACTTTGAAGCATCTGGCATTGGCCAGAATTTGAGTTAGGGCACAAGACTCAGTGGACCAGTGGTCTAATAGGGCATGG
>NW_010132600.1:1296-7595 GCF_000699245.1 Pterocles gutturalis
CCTGCTGTCTTGTTTTATAGACAGGTGCAGTCAACCCCAATTTTGGTTTGTTTGTTTGTTTGTTTTTTAAATCTCCTTCCCTGTTTCTCTCTGCACGTAATGACTGAAAAATCATCTCACCGAGCTGTCACTGCAAGCCACTGGCAGATCAAGTCCTACCTTGGGCCAGGGCTCAGCAGCCAAGTAGCAAGTAAAGAGCTACAAAAAGCTCCTGGAGCAATGCAGGTGAGAGAAAAGAGAACATGTCACTGACTTGAACTCACCTGCCTTCAATCTTTTCACTTCCCCTGCTTCCAGGCACTCAAGAGAGGAATAAGATGTACCAAAGCATCCCTGTCTCTGCTTAAGAAAGCAGATAAGGAAAGATCTTGGACTTAATATCTGAGAACTTCAAGGTGAAAATTGACATAGACAGTTAAAAGGGGATATTGGAAGGGGAACTTGTCGATGGTAACTAGGAAATAAGATAGTTTAATAAAAAAAAATTATTATGTTTTTAAATGATCATCACCTACTGAGACTCTTTCACTTATTGTTGCATTGTTTGTACAGCACTACCACAGTGTGGTGCACAAACACTAGAGATGGAAATTATTGCATGGAGAATTCAAGGAATTGTTCTGGAATACAGAACTAAATTCATTTCCACAGAATCTATGAAAAGGTAGGAATAACAACATTTAAAAAAAAAAAAAAAGGAGAGATATTAATATAATTTTATCTCCAGGCAAGAACCGCCTTCACCAACTGGGCTGAAAGCAAAAAGAAAGACACAACTAATTCCATGATGAGCAGAGCTTTCCAGAGACAGTTTTCACCATCCCTCTATTACCAGAATATTCCTAATTTTGCATATGATGCAAACCCTTATTCCCTGTGCCAACAGGGTCTTACAATTTTCCTTCTTTAGAAAGTCAGCCTTAGCACTTCTCCTAAGCTCTGGATTTGCTCAGAAAAGAGGCCAGCAGGGCCATCAACTGTTGAGCTGATGTTGTGCCTTTTCCTTCATAGAAGCAAGGACTCCAGTTTTCCTCCTGGATGAATTTTCACTAATTAGGATTTTAATCTTTGAGATCTACTTCATCTAAGTCTTGTCTGAACCAGGGAACAATTTCAGAAGTCCTGGAAGCAGGACTGAAACACAACAGGATCATATATTCTTGCTTGCCTAAATCATGAGACTTCAAGCAAAATAAATATTCTGAAATAGAATTCTTTAGGCAAATAGAAATGTATTGATTTTTAAATTATTTTTTCTATTTTTCTACCCTTAAAAAAAATACAATCTGTTTTCTCATCCTGGAAAGCTCTGCTTCTGCCAAGAAAATGCAGATGAGGAGGGGCTTACAGACAGCTCATCAAGAAAAAAAAAAGCAAAAAGCTACTCTCTATAACTAGCTGGACATTGTCACTGACTCATAGGAATGTGTTTCATTAACCCTCCTCTTTTATCTTTCACCAGCTCATATACTGTTTTATTGTGCTAAAATTAACTATTATTTTTAGCTAATTAAAGTTCAGTGAGGTCCCATTTAGATAAGTGTCTATCATCAGAAGGGAACATTCACTCCCACCACATGATTCATATTCACCAAAGCTATATACCCACCAACCCATCTGACTGCTAGCTATGCAACCTGCTGCAAAAACATATATCACAATTTCTTATACATTCTGTGCTGTAATGACCTGCTGCACTTCTGAAACACAACAACCACAGAAACTCTCCTGGTACCCATCCCAGGACAACTCTACCACTGTGACATGTAAGTATATAGAAACTTTAAAGAACAAGCTTTTTATATGCCTTGGTTCTGGCACACAGCTGTATCTTCTTTATAGATGAGTCATCTTTGTGCTGACACTGCTCTCAGCTCCTTCCTTCCCTGTGTGTGGCATTTTTTTCATCCTTCCCAATAGATGCTATAAGGCCTGACCAGTCCCAACAACTGATTGAACAACAGATAGTGAAAAATAATCTATGGACAAGAGAAGATGCTAAAAACTTCTTCCATTTTACTTTTTCCTTCTCTTTTCTTCAAGCATGTTAACCCAGCACCTACACCAAGGCTTCTTGTGCTCTATCCAGAAGACCGGATCCTGGCTACCTTTAGCAACATGCTAAAGAACACTCATTATTTATTGGATATGACATAGCATTTCCTGCATTCCTGATTCAGTCTTTGATCTCTCCTGACAATTTATTTTAAATAATTTTGCTATCTCAAAGGATTATAACTGGTACATGCTGTCCTTTTAAATAGTATTTAAAAAAAATAAAATGCCTGAAACATCATTTGGTTTTTTTCTACTTTTGAAAAGTTCAACCAAGTTCACGTTTACCAGACAGTTAAGAAATATTTGTATTTGTTTTCTTTTCCTTCAGTAGCAAACCACTAATGCCTTACGACACCTTTATTACAGCATTCTCCTGTGAACTGCTTCTTGCAGTCCTTTGATCATGAGCCAGAGAAGAGCCTCGGTGTGTCATTTTGGTGTCCCTGCAAGTCATGATTGCAGGGCAGGCTGGCATTCTTTTATGCACATTTAGTAACTTGTCTTCACTGAAAAAAATTATTTAAAAGCCTTGCCATCAGTTGGGTGGGTTTCTTTTGTTTGTTTTCTTTGTCAGTCGTCTTTTGCTCCTTTTTGTTTTCTTGTATGCAACTCTTTAATAACAAGAAAGCCAAGTTTGATTGATGCTCTTTTACAGGGTGTTGAAGCATAAGTTAGCACTCTTCTGTGTATGTAGGTCTATATCTCTGCCAAGATCACCCAAATTTACTTTACGAAGAAACTTACAGAAGCTTTATTAGCCAACAGAACTGCATTTTTAGTTGTGTCTGTGCTCTGTAGGTGCTCACTCTGGTAGTCTTGTACCATTACTGCCAGCTAATAAGCAAAACAAACACTCAGTGCCCCACAACCCCTATCTCTGTTTTTTCCCACCTCTTGGGTGACTCTATGCCCCTGAATGCACAGGGATACAGCTGCGGTGTATAATGAGATGCTATCTGAATATCAGATACTTTTTTTCCCCTACTTTACGAGGTTTTCTGAATATTACTAAAATATTCACCTTTTTGAAAACATCCTAACATTCCTAGCTACTTTTAGTCTTTCTGCCACCTGCATGGACACTGAACAGATCTGCAGTATTCTTGTGTCTGACCTATAGACCTCCTAGGCAATTCTTCTGCATATGCAGAAATTCAACAAGTATAACTAAAACACCGTTTGAAAACATCAGAAAGAGGATACAGAGTTCACTGAAGTGAACAAGCAAACAATGCTGGCTAGTGCAGGCATCTGTCAGCTACACAAGGAAGAATACTTTAGGGTCTAAGAAACAAACACTAGCTGACAGGATGACTCTTTCATGCTAATCTGGCACTATTGTGAATGGCTGACAAAGTTTTGGCCAGGAAGGGTTGAATCTAGATTACAACCCAACAGCTAAGCAGCATAAAGCAGGTTAACTTTGGCAATGGAAAAGAGAGTGGTGAAGGTCACCGTAAGACTGCAACTCTAAGTTGTGCCAGGCAGATGCCAGTCACTGGAGAATCAGTTTCAGGTTCAGAAAATACACAGAGAAAAGGGCTGTCACTGATGTATGCAAGGCCACTACTTGCATTTTCTGTACAAAATCAGAAGGAAATACCTTGCTGAAGAGCAGTGCAGTCAGAGATAGGACTCATATCCTAATGAGATTTTTTTTCCTATGACTACATAAACAGGAAAGCTGTCAATTTGCTTCAGTTATGTAAGCACCTGTTTCAAGTGGGAACATTTCACTAAATATCTGTGCTGGGGTGGTCAAAGGTAGTGTGTAATATAACATTTACATCATTAGGAACATACATAATTTTCAGAAGATGCAAGCAGAGATTCTTTTTCTTGACCAAACCCCCCACATTTCTCTAATTGCATTACCAAGGGTGATTTTATCCTTTGCTTCCCTCATTTTTGGACCCCTAAAAGAGACATCTAACCAATATCACAGAGATTCAGCTAACAGTTGAGAACATGCACAGATTAAACTTAATATAATTTTAGTTTCCTGAAAGGATATGAAAACATGTCATGAGTCAGACATATTAGCAAAGTTAATGTTTCTATTATTAACGCTATGTACAGTGTACTGAATCATTTTTGTAAGCTAAAGTGACTATTAGCAACAGAGGTTAAAAGCACATTAAAATTAGAAAATTTGCTTGCTAATTTTCAACATCCAGATACAAAGGTGGTTATGAAAATCTACCAAGACTCTGCTCAGATCAGAGAAGCCCGACAAGATTTCAACAGTATGTCTGAGTACTGAATTACCTGCTTTTTATACTATGTGTTGGCTAGAATATTGCAATTAAATGCTATATAAACAAAAGATACAAACAGTTTTGGAGAGAAGATCTCTGTTTGGGCATCTATGATCTTCTAATAAATTTCACAATAAATGTATGCATTTAATTGCATACAAACATCCGAAAAAGACGCAGTGCAAACACAATAAACAGGAAAAGAGCAATACATTCTGGAGATACTCTCATAACATCACTGGGGAGAACACAGTGATTGTATAGCATGATTTAGGAATATAGGGAATGTCACACATCTTCCTGATTTATCACTGACATCCATTTGAAACAGGGAAGAATGTTGGCCATGTGTGTCTGTCATAGTAGGGGTAGTACATGGTCTCCAAAAAGTGGTGAGATAATGGCTTTTGCTGATTCTAGTCCATAATAATCTGCAGTACTACTATCCAATGCTTAAGAGTTAGCCAGTGTTTTAGTACCTTGCCATCCTTCCCTCTCAGGTCTACAAAACACTTTTTCATAAGCAACCTGTGGGCAGTACATGTCCTCTGACTCTTGGTGAGTCTTCCAGTAAATAAGGACATTAATCTCCTGCCAGCCAAAATCTGCTAGAGAAAACACAATTTTTTTAGATAACTGTGGAAAGAAAAATGTAAATCTTGAACTTCCTAAAGTCTTTTCCAACAAATTATTTGAAGAATAGAGAATGTATTTCAGTGTATGTACCTCAGGAGCCCTGTCACACCACAGCAAGCCCCCAGGAAGGAATCTGCAGAGGAAAAGGAACCTTTCCAACCTTCCCAACAGGTCTCAGGTTACCAGGGTGGGAACAGAAGACCAGATGCCACTAAATTACTCCAGACATGTTGATTATGGTTAATGTATTGCTCTGGAGGTTGAAAAGGGCTCAGGTAAGACAGAAGCTACAAGCAGCTAATGTAATGAGGTCCTAACTGCTGCTCAGTTATTTATTTGGATGAAAGTCGACAAGAACTAAGGGAAGGATAGAGGAAGATATTTGATCAGGATGGAAGAAATAAAAACTTTATTCCTAGAAAGCTCAGGAAGAGGTTTTTGAGCTATTCCTGGAAAATACTGCCGCTTAACGTGAAGCATAAAAAGGACATCTCTGTACAGATCAACACAGATATCTCACAAAGAAAGGTTAGTCTTCCTTGGCACATAACACTGCAAGACAAAAGAAGGCAGAAGTCACGAGTCAAGTATGGTGCTACTGTAACTGCTTCTTTACCCTTATGAAAGTACAGTGCAGGTGTGAGACATTTGAAACAGGCAAAATTGGATTTCTAAATGGGACTACAGCCTTCTGCAATTTTTATATTTCCTGTGTACTAGAGGTTTATGAGAATTTATTCTTAAAAGCTGGGACCTCGGACTGAATCGCCACTGCTGTTCATGAAGCATGTCTTGATACAGTCTCTTTCATTTTAGTTATATACCTAGAGCTGTAGATTTTTCTTTGTTGCCATGATCTGCATTTTCTGATGTTTTTGCTTTATGAGAGCTGAAATTCTGCCACTGATATTAAGACATGGTAGATAACTAATGGCTTGAATATTCTCTTGTTTTATTGCTAGGCCTTTAAATAAAAAAAGTTGTTTTCAACATCACTTCTTGTGTCTTTTGGACATGAAAAGAAACCTATTTGCTTAAAATGTGTTTCCAGTCTTTTTTGATTGGAAAAATAATCATATGTATTATCTCTACCTTAACTTCCTCCTTTATTGGTCTTTTTCTGGCTTCCCTGTTTGATCCTGCTAAATTTCAGAGCACTACAAATGCTTAACACATCCTGGATTTCATCCCATGTACCCTTTCTTCCTGGCCTCTCGTGAAGTTATCTTTTTGTGGTACATTAGTGTATTTACAGCTACACCCAAGCGAAAGCATGCTCCTCCACTTGCATGTGGGCAGTGCTCTAGTACTGAAAAAAAACGGGGGTCCTCCCACCCTCCTAGGGTG
>NW_010132601.1:0-3453 GCF_000699245.1 Pterocles gutturalis
CCGGAGGGCCCAGGCCGGGCGGTGGCTCCATGGGCGCCAGCGCAGCTCAGCCCCTCACAGCGCCCGGCCCTGCACCTGGGCCGAAGCACGTTGCAGAGAATACAGCTCGTCCTCCAGGTAAAGGGTTCCTCAGACTAAGTCCTACAGACCTGTTATCGGTGACCAAACTCAGAATCACCCCCAGCATCATGGGGTCTGTGCAGAAGTCTCCTTCAGTTTTACTCTCATTTTACTTAATGGGAGGGGAAAAAAATCCTCTGCGTGACTTATGAGGGTATTTCTCCTCTGCAGCTGCAGGGCTTCCCCACTGGGCCTCGCCACAGTGCTTCCAGGAGATGCTTGCTGACCCACGGCGAGAGGAGCCCCTCCATCTGCCACTAAAGGGCAGAGGGAGAAGAGGACTGCGCACCTGATCCAGCACGGAGTCTGCTTCCCAGTAAAGCACTGCGTGTCTCTCACAGGTATGTTTACATGTGGATGCAGACCCACACTTTCAATTACTTGTGAGAGGTCAGAGGACAGCTAGAAAAGCCTTCACAGGTGCTTTAAGGAGGCTGAATTGGCAGCACCTCCGAGGGGCCTGTTTTAGAGCAGCAGGCCCACTAAAGAAAGCACACCTCTGAGCTATAGTAGACTCATTCTGGTCAAAGTTTGGGATGTGCATTTATACAGAACAGCCAGAGACAGACCTAGACTGATTTCTTGTGGTCAAGGTCAAAAATCCTGTGTTCAATGTGGACCGGTGGACTTTGGCTAGAAGACGACCTAGCTGAGCTGCCACAGGACTGGAGAGCTCATGATACCCTGGGTGTTGGTCCAGAGTGCCCATTGCCACCTCTCGAGCTCAGGACAAACACTTACAGAAAAGTTAACACTTCTAATAAAGTTTCTACCTCCACCTAAACCATAGATATGCAAAAATTGTTGACCAAAGGTGAGGCATTTCTCAGGTGTTACATCTTCATCTTTACAATAGATTTATTTTCAGACCATGATCAGAAAAACATGCTAAAGAGAAGGCTAGTGTTTTGTGGCTCCTACCCACCTCCCCCTTCATCATTACAAAAGTTGCTGTTCTCAACCATGTCTCATCCCTCCTACTGCATCAAGCTACCTCCCAGCTGCCTGGCAGGCCACAATCTGCTCTTCTTCTCCTAGTTCCTGTCTGCCACTGAAGGCACACAGTGTCGCAATCTGACAGCCATACAAGCTGCCAAAATCCTACCCAATGTGAGCCAGCACATCCTGAAAACAGTGCAGGTCTTCTTATTAGTTTCAGCCAGCACAGATCAGAAACCCTCTCCACAGCTGAAAGTCCTTTCCAAATCAAGGGGCTTTTGCCCCAACCTGAGCAGCTCCCAACCATGGCAAGGCTGTTCCCAGAATCAGCTGCTTGGTAAATGCAGTGATTAGAGAGTTAAACAGAAGCAGCTTTGTGGCACTCAGAAAGCCAATTGGATCAGGCAATTTCCAAGAGTGTTGACTACATCTAAGAAATCATAGCACTGACAGGAGAAGTGGTTAGGTCCAAATTATTATCTGAGCCCAAAGGGTTTAGTAAAAGAATCCTTAAGCCAAGTTCCTGGCTCTGTCTTGGCAACAGGTTACCACTCTCTTCTACCTTCCTAAAAATGTGGAGGAAAGCCGCCACACACGAACACTTTTATCATGGTTTCTCAATGCCCAAAGTACCTGACACAGCAAGAAGAAACATCTCCAAGGAGACCATGCAGTCGTGAAGCAGATTTTTGAAACAGCTGTCAGACCTCACAAATAAGTAAATTACAAAGTGCATTAGAGTATCTCTGTGTCAGCTAATACCCTGCTAAGGGTTTCTGGCTTTATCACGCACATCACATACAGAAAAGATCTCATTAGGCCTAGCTCATCCTTGGTGAACACAGCAGGATTAGTCTCAGTAGATAAGTGCAAGTGCTTTGTTTTACCTAGGCAAGAGAGATTTGTGATTGATTTCTCATCTGCAAGGTCCTAAGGACAGAAGTGCTGAAGAGCTGAGCTGGGCAAGTGCTCCTCTACTCCTGTCCAGAGCTTTACATCATTACTGCAAGCCCAAAGGGAAAACAGTTCCGTGCTGATCAAATGTCATTTGACTTAATTATAATCCTCCTATACTTAGCTGGTTTCAGTCACATCCTTTTTTCCCCATCAGCTGCCAATGTTCATCCCTGCTTTCCCTATCTCTGCCAGAGAAGCTGTCCATAATACATGCTGGTATCTGGCTACATCAAGGGGTTGTGAACATGCACGATGTGCTTGCTCAGAGCAGCGATACCCACAAGAAAGGAAAATGCTCTGAAGAGCTAACCCAGGCACTGACCTCTCCTTCCAGCCAAAAGTGGGGCTGAAAACTGGCTATTGCAACTTGTCAGAGCACTGAGAGACCTCAAACATGGTGAGGTGTTAACAGGGGGCTCCCAGGATATCACACCAGCGAGGGACTCTTTGTCCCTCAACGTACTCACCTATATTTCTGCATGCTGTCCTGTCCTTCATTCCAGGGGTTACTTGCAGGTAGGAGCTCTGGGCACGCACATCCCTGCACTGCTCCCACTTCCAGTGGTACTGTCCCCAACCTTTTCCCCATACACATCATCCTTTGAAGTGTCTGAAGACAAAGCAAGGCTGTTCAATAGATTAAGGTGTTCTCTGGGAGGAATAGGAGCAGGTGGATGATGGAGGCTGGAATTCACTGTGAAGAAAGTGGTTGAGGTCTCTATGTGGCAGTGCTGCAAAAGCCAGCACAAGCCTTTTCAGCTCTACATTTCTCACACTGTTAATCACGCATCCTCACGTGTGGGCTGTAAGCAGTTCTGCTATGAGTCTCTCATTGCCATTGGCTCCACTTTCAACTGGAGAAATCAAATATTCACTGAAACAGCAATGGATAAAAAAGAACTTACATGACAGTCACCAGGCTAGAAATTCATATCCCTGAGTCAGTTCATATTTTAAGCCAAATGAAAGAGATCTAACGAGAAAAGTTGTGAGAAAATACAAGTTAAGCTAATATATAGTCTGGCAGTTAGGCTGCTTCCCTGGGAGATGCAGTATCAAATCCCCTTAGAAAAAGGACACAATGAAGCAGTGCCTTTAGCATCCTGGACAAACTCTACACCCCCAGGGCTGTTTGGTAGAAGGGAGGCAATACTGACACTTTAACCTTCTCTCTCCCTTTCCACCTCCCATTTGTCTTCTTGCTGGAAACTCTTAATAAGAGATCTCTGAAGCAGCCATTAAGTATGTAGATGAGAGACTCAATACATATGAGCGCCTGCTTCTCCTACTGAAGTGCACCCTCAGCAAGTTTGCTGATGATACGAAACTGGGAGGAGTCGCTGACACACCAGAAGGCTGTGCTGCCATTCAGCGAGACCTGGACAGGCTGGAGATTTGGGGGGGGGGCAAATTTAATGCAATTTAACAAGAGCAAGT
>NW_010132602.1:0-14629 GCF_000699245.1 Pterocles gutturalis
TTCTCCTTTCCCTTCTCCTTTCCCTTCTCTTTTCCCTTTCTTTCCTTTCCTTTCTCCTTTCCCTTCTCCTTTCCCTTCTCCTTTCCCTTTCTTTCCTTTCCTTTTTCCTTTCCCCTTTCCTTTCCTTTCCTTTCCTTTCCTTTCCTTTCCTTTCCTTTCCTTTCCCTTCTCCTTTCCTTTCTCTTTTCCCTTCTCCTTTCCCTTCTCCTTTCCCTTCTCCTTTCCCTTCCCTTTCCCTTTCCCTTTCCCTTCCCTTTCCCTTTCCTTTCCCTTTCCTTTCCCTTTCCTTTCACTTTCCTTTCACTTTCCTTTGCATTCAGTATAAATGGAAATATTAACTGTGATTTCTTTTAAGAGACAAGCAGGGTTTTTTTTTTTTAATTGCTCTACTACAAATCTATTATGAAACAAAAAATGTTTTATAAAACAAACATTTATAGAGTGACTGTAAATATTATGAAGTAATAATCCTGCAAAAGTCTAATATGGCTTCATCCTTATTAAGTATTAGTATAAGCTAACAAGAAGGAGAAAACAAAAAATAACGTTAGCAGTCAGTCTTGCTCTGACTGAGGGACTTTTGAGCTTATAAGGTGAAATCAAGAGGTACATCCAGAATTACTTCATAAACACCTATAAAAATTAATGAACTAGAATAAACATGACTTTTAAGTATTAGCTGATCAAACCAGAGGATTCTTATTTTACAAGGCTTAACATATACAAGATTACAACTAATTACAATTGAAATAAGCAGTGTAGAAGCTCCAGATGTTTCTCTAGTAGTTCTAGTATTGATCTTCTCACATGGAAAGGCTTGAGTCCAGATTTCTCAGCTTTCAGAAAGGTCAAAAATACATACAATTCTGTCCAGTGTACTGTATCTCATCTGTGATGATTTAGTGAATACAAACCCATGTCAGAAGCTAAAATGGATTATAAAGCAAGTCCAGTTTCTTACCCACTGTAGAACAAGAGTGCCAGAAAGGAAAGACTAGTTGTCTTAAGGAAGAAGTATTGCCTCTTTCATGGTGTTTCTACCTAAGTCTGAACATTTGGAAACATAATTGATTTATCATTCAGGTGCAGATATGCTTTGGATATTTTTCAGAATGGAATAACTTGTTGGGTAGAAAATTCAAATGTAGACCAAATTAACTGAAGGACTTTGTAAACTGTGGAAAGAGGGTTAGTGAGGGGTATTGTGGTGCAGGTTAAATGGCATTTCTTCCGCAACTTCTTATGGAAACACCAATTTCTATTTCAATATGAATGAACTTGTCTTTGAAGAGATAAGAGGTGTGTAGGGTATGTTATCATGAAACCTACAATGGGTTTCATATCGTGCAGTCAAATCCTCATGTAACCTTAAACTCCCACAGTTTTGCGAGTCTGCAGATAGATTAGATCTCTAATTAGACAAACGCAAACTGCATTTGCTATTGAGAGCAAACACATAATTTTAAACAGAGAAGTAAATATCTCATCTTTTTCAAGTTTATGGTGTAATGGCTTATTGGTATATCACTGTATATTGCACATCTGTAATAAAAAATAAGAGATTAAATGTATGCACCGCTTATAGTAGGCAGTAGCTTGGAATGGTAGATATTCACTGGTTAGCCAAAATGAGGAAAAAATGAAGACCGTAAATTAAATATATTATGGAGAAACTGTAGTTGTAGTTTTTCCAAGGGAAGAGGGAGGAGATGTTACTTCAAATGTAATTATATAATTCAAAATAAATTTCTAGAAAAAAACCCACTTAATTAATTCAAAATCTGGAGTGAAATTTAGCCACTTTATACCAATGCATCAACATGGTCAAAGTACAAAATTTAGTTTATCACAAAAATGTTTGTTTCAATACCTCAAAAGCCAAGCTTGTCTGAGCTTGCTATAACCAGACTGACCTTGTAGTATGGATGCAGTATGGGGAAAAACAACTGGTTTGAGAACAGCTTTTACGCTATCAGGATTTGCATTTCCATCTGTTGGGAATGGATTCAAATCCATTTGGCTCTATAAACTTGTAACTGATAATAGTTCATGTTGGAATCTGAATTTATAGGAAGTACTAAAATTGTTAATTATGGGGTGGAGAAATTAAGACTGCAGCAGAAGCAGAAAGTTGGCACTGTTTTCTGGTTTTACCAACAAACACAGAAGCAGACATTTAGTTTGGTTATACAAATCATATAGAGCAACCTCTTGTTTTATCAGGCAGTCCTGTGCTCTTCCTTTGGCTGGCAACGTGATCCAGCTTTTGTGAACAGAAGCTGTGAATGAAATATTAAGTTTGAGTAACCAGGAAATGCTATCAGCCAGCTTCCTAATTGTCTGCTAGGAATCATTGAAGGGAAACTGAGAGTAGAAAGGAACTCTACCGAGATTTATTTAGTAAAGTTCCTGCATCATTAACTGCTTATTCTGAGCAATGATAAATAACTTAAAGAGCTGATCAACAAGCTAGTTCTTGAGTGTCCCCTGAGAACTATCTTATTATTGGGGTTCTGCTTCATGATAAAGGTGGCTTCCATAAGTCCTAGAGGAGCTGCCTATGCTTTTCTTACCTGGAGAATGATTTTTGCTAAATTAATTGACAAATTGGTGTGGTTGTAACCTAGGACATCCAGATAGTGCATAAGTATTTCAGAAGGCAGTTGCTCAAGTATTCCTTCCTCTTCAGACTCAGAAAATAAAACCAGTCTCTCAACTTCATTCTGTTCATCTGTCCTCAAAGAGTTTTAAAAGATTATAAAAATAAAGTCCAACAAAGCTTTGACTGCTGTTTAATCCCTGAGAATGTGCTTGAGGCCTCCTAGGGATTTTCTGAGGACTCATCTCTTTTTTTCTGAGTTTAGAGTCTGTGATACTTGAACAAGGAAGATAATCAGTCTCTGTTGCTTTTCCTTCAATATGAATTACAGTATACTATGCACAATGTAGCTGCACCATAGCTGTGAAGAGAGGAATCAGCCGCAGGACTGCAAACAAAGACAAATCACATACCATACTGCGAGAGCAAATTGTGGTAAAACTACATGCACTTATGCTAACTGAGACTTTGATGAATCCGAATTATATGCAGCAGCCCTGAATTGTGTCATGGTCAGTATCACATTAGTCAACTTGGCTCTTGACAGCTGTGATACAGTTCAGTGCTGTAGCAGGTAGAACCAGTATGGAAAGTGAGCCTTGCCTTGCTCAAGAGCAAGTCTTCTGAGCTTTCTAAGAGAGATCCTACCTGGGTAGTGTGATGAAAAATATCAGAAAAGGGGTGCATAAAAGCAGTGCAACACATGAAAGTAGTCCACTGCACTCCTGAAAAAATAAACAGAAGAGGGGTCTTGCAGTCTTGCATGAGGAATGTTCACTTTCTTTTATCAGTCTACATTTACATTTAATTTCCACTGCTTCAAAATAAATAAGCATTTGAAAGCCAGTAGTAGAAAAGTATCACATTCTTTATTAATATTTTAATACATACACACTAGATGTAAAACACTGAAAAGAAATAACTTATTAATTAATTTGTTCAGCAGAAGTAAATTCAGTATTTCAATTGCATATCCAAATGTAAATCCATGTGAGGGTTGATCAAATATTCTTTGTAATGTACATAATTAATATTAATCCTAAATTATTTCCTGACAGAATTTTCTCTGTGAGGGCAAAATGGCCTATTAGGGATTACAATCATTACTAGCAAAAGAAGCAGCAGAAGGGTTATGAATTAAACTTAACGCTTACACATGCAATACTGTATACTTGTAACAGGAAAATGATAACTTGGATTTAGTCAAACCGTGAATGAACCTTTACCTAAATATCCTGTTTCCCCAGATGCTACAGAAAGCTAGTATTGATTTGTCTTATGAATGGATGAAAGCCATCACCACAACTATGACAACCTGGGAAACCCTATGTGGTGCATGTAATCAAAATCTGACTCAGATGAAAGGTGAGAAAGTATTATTGCAACATGAAATGTTACCTTTCCAAAAAATCGATCCCTTCATGATGAGTCTGGAAGGACAAAGTGTGGCTTGTATCTTCTAGTAAACAAATTGCTGTGTCTTTTAAATATGTTAAGGTCCACTGCTTTGTGCGGGACCCAGGGGCTCTGTCTCTGATTTTGTCTTAGTCAGACAGATGCCTGAAACTGAGAGAATAATTGAGAAGACAAAAATTAAGAAAACGCTTCAAAATTTTGTCCATTTGTCAAGGAATGAATGACCTTTTACTAACAGCATTATGTAAAACACTGGTAACACTCAGCATGTTCTGATGACACCAAAGCAATTTGTGAAGTACATTATGATGTTGAGTTTTACTGGTCTTGTCGGCAGAAGCAATTATTCACTTTGTGGAAAGTGCATTCAAAAATTTTGAGAAACTGAAATGCTTTGTTATCACAAGGACTTTTTTAAAGCTTAGATTTTCTAAAATTTTTTTATTTCTTTTGGCAGCCTCACTTTTTGGATTAAAACTTCAAATGTTAATCAAAACAACACTAGCTTTAGAGGCTTACAGACTTTTATTGATTTCACCTTAACAGAGTGTTTTAAGTTTCAGATCAAATGAAATGCTGTGTTTGAACTCTTGCCCTCTTGGCCCTCCACAATATTATTTTGCTTTCCAGAAAAATTGGGGTTTTTATCATTAGGTTGTAACTTGTCTTCTCAGTGAAGCTCAGCTGTCTTAGTGTCTTCCTCCTCTAACTTCTTTGATGACAGTCTCCTCTTTCTTGCTGGCTGTGATCCAAAATTTTGTCTATCCTTTCACAATCTGGACCTGCATTTTAGTTAAATCTGGTTCCTACCAAACAGGAAACTTTTTCTGGTGGATTTCATACCTTTTGGGAATTAACAGATGAAAACACAGTAGTTCTGGTTCTAATTCACTGATAAATAGCCAGGACTAATGGTAATCAGTTTCATGAAAAACAGTCTGGTCACTTCTAGACACCACTAGATGACTAGTTACACTAGATGTAAGTTGAAACATGTACCAGTCTGAAAACTAAGCAGAACTTATTTGTCTGTAAAAGTTAGTCACTAAAATTGCCCTTTTTTGTAGTAGTAGCAGATGTTTAATTCCTTCAGAAGGTTTGGAAAATCCTGGTCAGAATGAACAACATACATCTCTATTGATATTTTCAATCTTGCCATATTGTTTATTTCATGTACTCTCTAACTTCTCACCTGTTTTATCTTTTTAAGTGTAAGTGGTCTTTCATAGCAGAGAATCTGCCTTCTGGTTACACCTTTCCTTTCTTTATTAGGACAGTGGTAACCACTGAGACTTCATTCAGACTATCACTTTAATTAGGTATGAACGATTTTTACAATCAGACTGGACTCTAATTAAACACAAAAGAGCAAACTGGTTTATGATTCCTATACTAGTAACATACTGTTAATTCTAAAAATTGAATCCAAAATTTCAGGTATTCTGGCACTTTGGGAAGCACCTTTGCACATCTTTTTTTTATTTATTTATGTTATAAAATCCCCCTTATAACAAAAGCAGACTTCGAACAGAATACTGAAACTACTTGCAATGGTTTAGTTATGAAGAATTGTCCAAGCACTTGCAGCATTGCCTAAAGTCACCAAATTGTACAGGGCAGTCAGCCATTTCCAAAGATGACATACCTGATCTCCTGAAAGATGAAAAATTATTTACCTATAAACAAGACAAACCTTTGTGGTTTTCTGCCATTTCTTAATTTTTTTTCCATTATGAGACTTTTACATGTTTTAGTTTAATATGTATCTGTCCTTTCACCAAGTACCATTTACTAAAACATACCAATGATTTTTGGTGCACCAGTGTTCTAGATTTCTTAAAACATGTTTGCTATCTATAGATATTCTGTGGATTTCAGATCACACAAATTTGGAAAGGAGCGCAAAGGTATTTTTTATATTTCATTCCCTTTATGAAAAGAATATTATTTGAGACACTTGGGCAATATGTGGCCACTTTCTATTTTTATTCAATTGTGTACATACACCTAAGTATATTTCTATGAATGATGCAAAAAGCTTTTCTGAGGTTAAAATATGCCAAAGACAAATTATGCTACCTGCTGTCACTCATTTGGATTACTAAACTGACATTAGTGGGCTATTATTGAGGCCTTCCAGTACTTAAAGGGGGCCTTCAGGAAAGATGGGGAGAGACTCTTTATCAGGAAGTGTAACAATAGGATAAGGGGCAATGGTTTTAAGTTGAAAGAGGGTAGATTTAGACTAGATATAGGGAAGCAATTTTTTCACTGTTAGGGTGGTGAGGCACAGGAACAAGTTGCCCAGGGAAGCTGTGGATGCTCCATCCCTGGAGGTGTTCAAGGCCAGGCTGGATGAGGCTTTGAGCAACCTGGGCTAGTGGAAGATGTCCCTGCCCATGGCAGGGGGTTGGAAGTAGACGATCTTTAAGGTCCCTTCCAATCTAAAACATCCTACGATTCTATGATTATGGAAGGTTAATGTCGTCTGATACCCTTCAGGTTAAGTATAGAAATTCACCATGACAAAGCAGTCCAAGGCAGATTTAACTCCTCATTAACAGCTTTTCTTATTAAAGTTGTCTGGACTGTTTGAACATGGAATACAGACATAATAACCACTGAAATCAGTTTCTCAGTGTATACACATGCAGAATTTCATCTGAAATCAATGGACTTCTTTGTGTTAAGGTCTTGAAGAACAAAAGCAGGGGGCTGGAGCACCTCCCCTATGAGGACAGGCTGAGGGAGTTAGGCTTGTTCAGCCTGGGGAAGAGAAGGCTGCGGGGTGACCTCATTGCAGCCTTTCAATACCTGAAGGGAATCTACACCCAGGAGGGGAGTAAACTCTTTGAAAGGGCCGACAATAGCAGGACTAGGGGAAATGGATACAAGTTGAAGGAGGGAAGATTTAGGTTGGATGTTAGGGGGAAGTTCTTTACTAGGAGAGTGGTTAGGCCCTGGAACAGGCTGCCCGGGGAGGTTGTGGATGCCCTGTCCTTGGAGGTGTTCAAGGCCAGGCTGGACGGGGCCCTGGGCAACCTGATCTAGCAAATGTGTATGTTTGGTGGCCCTGCCAGGCAGGGGGGTTGGAACTACATGATCCTTGAGGTCCCTTCCAACCCGGGTCATTCTATGATTCTATGAAAACCATTTTACTGAAAGTAAAGCTTTTCTGTATAAAAAAAAAAAAAGTTTTGCTCTGTATTACTTATTCTTACTGATTATCCTACTCTGTTTCAGTGGTCTCTGGACCCAGTAGCAGGTATCCCACACATGAAATTGACATTCCAATAACCCATTTGTATTTGCCACTGTAGCTCATCAGCAGGGGAAGAAGAAAACGGTGAGCACAGTTCCTTTTGAAACTGGGAAGTGTTTACCTAAGGGTCTAAAGATATCTGCATACAGAAATGCTCAGTTATCATCAGGGTCCACATCTGTTTGGATGTAAGAGATGTGTCTACTGTATTCACAGCTACCAGTACCCATTATAAAGTATCATTGTAAAAAAACAATCTCTGTAGAGAGGGCCAGCAGGCTCAAGTGATTTAAAAGATCTCCTTTGTAACAAGCACTACCTGCTGCCTTTATTTTTCTTTGCTAGTCATCTTACAGTAATAGTAAATACGCACTGTGTTTTCTGTGTACAGTAGAAAACAAGTATTCTAATACACTGTGTTTGTTAGATCTCTGTTGTTTCATCCCTGTTTTTTCTATCTACACACTACCTGCACACTCTGTTTTTCCATGGAGGGAAAGGAGGGAATAAAAAATACTTCAGAGTTTTCTCTGGATTCTGGAGCTCTTTAAATCTCGTTGGCTCTTTCTTGTAGATTCCAGAAAAGAGACTGAAGCTTCTTTCAACTGTCCATTAAGGGTTGGAAGTCTGCCTAGATTTTTCCTCCAAAAAATAAAGTCACCTGGCGAATGGTGCAAGTCAATGACTAATAAAGCCGTTCTGCTCCAGTTACTATGGCTGAATCTTCTGTGGTCATTTTCAGATAGCTACAGAACATGTATATGCATATGCTTATGTGTATATAGAAACATTTACACATATATATATAAGTGCAAACTTTTAATGTGAGGAATAGCAAACTGAATTGCAAGGTTTGGTTTTGTTTCTGATAATATGATAATAATGTACTTCTCCAAAATACTCTACTATGGTATCCAGTTGCTTAAACATAAGTCTACAGTCATTTGTGAAGCCCTGACTTATCCTGTCTGTCCCCCAGCAGCCACTCTTCAGCAATACAGGTCTCCTAGAAGTCCTGTGGCATATGTTCCAACCTTGCAGAACTGTCTCAATACAGCCTCTGAAAAGGCACTGGGACACCTGTTCCAGGCAACTGAATTTAGCCCCTGGAATCTGACCTTTTCTACAGAGCAATGTCTTCAATGGTGTATATACACTAGGATTTTTTTTGCCATTCAAATTAAAATAAGTGAATTTGGCTGCTTGATATATTTACTTATGTTGATTTCTAAGATTTATCGTTTAACTTCTATTTTTCTATGAAAAAGCTATTTGTGAGAAAATAGCGTCAAATGATCAAAGCATTTCATACAGCCCTTTGTTGGCATACTTAACTTGCCTGTCAATCAGTGGTATGAGCTTAAGTGTGTTCAACCATGCCATTTGTGTTTGTCTTGTCTCAAGCAGCTCTCAGACCTCCATTCTAGCATCTTGCCTTTCACTGTTGCCCAGGTGGACAAACCTGCCCAAGCACAGGCAGGAACAACTGGAAAGCTATGTGTAGGATCACTCTGCAGCCCATGTGTGTCCATGCACAGAAGACGCTTCTGCCTTCCCATTCTGTGCCAAATGCCCAGGCCACCAAGAAGAGGAATGGTGGAAAGATGCTGCTCCTGACCTGATATGGTGGGGGAGATGGGGGACCTATGTGAAACATGCACGAGCATTGGCTTCTTTCCAATGTTGTGCCAGCCAGAATGGCAGCATACCCTGTGTCACTCACACATAGCAAGGAAGGAAGCAGAAGGCACAGTGTGACTGAATTCACTCCTTGGGCAATGGCTGGTGTGTTAACCTACACACAGCAAGCACAAGAACACACACCGCCATCATGACTCCACCCCCAGTGAGCTGCATAAGACCCTGCTGATCAGCACTGGAACAGTTGTGCTTTATTTGCAACTTCTGTTCCTTTGGCTGCTTTTCTTTAATTTTCGTGAGTAAGCTCAATTCTTGCTCCCCTCAGTACCTCTTTTTTTTGCCCCGCTAAGCAGATAAAGTAAAGCAAGCAGCTCCATCTAGTTCTGTTTTATGCTGCTTTGAACACCAGCTCGTTGCAGATGCAGCTCCTTGCACTGGGATTTTGTCAGGATGCAGATGAAGGCTGAGGATTTTCATCTGCCATCTCTTGGTGGGTACTTCAGAGCTCCTCAACTGCAGCCAGAGATCTGGCCAGCATGTTTTATAGACAGTGAAATGCCTCCTTACCAAGTTGCATTTGCTGACACAGCTCACAAATTGCCCCTGAAAGAGAGGCTCTGTTACTATACGAGACAGTAAAACATTATTTATTGTGAATGCTGCTCAGAAGGGATTGATCATAGCTTGAGGGACTAGCTTTGGACTAAAATAAATAGTCTGTGAAGCAGGTTCCCGTGGTCTGCTGGACAGTCATGTAGAAAAAGCAGAATTGCTTTGACGAGAGCTGGAGAATAGCGTATGTTTAGACAGACTTAGCCTGTTTTTAGCAATTTAAAAATACTCCTAACACTGCCAAGCTGTCTTTAGAAGGTACTTACTGGGGATTCACGACAATGCCAGTGGGAATATATTGGCTTTCTGCATCCTGAAGCTGAGTCTGGAGCTGCCTCACCTTGTTTGGCAACACTGGTTCAGCACCCAGAGCTGTGCTCTGGACTTGGGTGCTGGATGACAGGAGAGCCCAAACCATGAAAAGTTTATTCTGGTGTTTAAAAAAGGAATAACTGAAAACCTCATGCACAAATCACTAAGTTGGGCAATGTGTAAAGCCTATTAGGCAGTAGAAAAGAGAGTTGGACTTGGTACCAGTTGCGTTTGTTACATGCAGTTATTACATAGAGTTATTATGGCATGAAGGCATTGTTCAAAGTACATTTTTAGCAGATAAGACAAAGAAAGGTCAGTGCTATTCTCAGAACTATTAATAGGAGTTGCTATTAATAAACATGAGGAAATAATTTACAAAATAGTACTTTCATAATAATAAGATACTGAAAGATAATAGTATCTGCTGTGGTAACCCTTCTTTTACTCACTAAGCTCAGTTCACAGCACAAATTTGGAGGCAGTGAACTTCCACAAAAATAATGAGACACCCCACTACCAGCTGTTCAAATTCTGCCTGGAAGCCATGCTGTTGCTGTTGAGCTTCAGGAAATTATAACCAAGGCCACTGTAAGGAAACAGATGAACTCCCTCTTGGGATGGAAGCCAAGCTGAATGTTATTCTAAAAAAGTTCTTATGTTGTGCAGGGTATCAGGGGAAAATTTTCACCCACCCTTCCTTTTTGGTGCATGCGATTACAAACACACAGGGTATCATCATGTTTCTTTCTTCTGCCTTTCTTGTTGAAAACCTGAAAAGTTTTGCACAGAAATCTTACAAAATAACATAGAGGCAGGGATCAATTAACAGAGGTTAAGTTATATGAAGCAAAAGTGAGCAAAAGAAAGCTTATGCTCACCAGAATATGCCAGTAGCATGAAAGGCAGTATCTCTAGAACAAGCTTCTTAAAATTGCAAAGGGACACAAGTATAAATGCAGAAAAAGTTTGTCCTGTAGTTTTAAAGGTCTAACATTTTGATGACACAGCTATGAAAGCTACAGCCACAAATGTAAAGAAATATAAAGAATAAAAAAAATAAAGACATTATTGTGTGTGCATATGTACCATCCAAAAAAAGCCCTTTGTAAATATACTTTAAATCAGTTTGCTTAATGCAATAAGCTATAATTGTAAAGTCTGTAAGGAATGATAAGATCAGACAAAAAAAATACTAAAAGCCACTTCTCCAGTAGAATTTTTTTTATTGTAACTCTATCAGTCTATGTGTATTGGCAAACTGTTTTAAGAGCACACTTTTTCTCTGCAGAATATTGTACTGCACAGCACCCAGGGAAGAGTTGGCATGGTTCCCTGTACTATTGAAGTAAGTGTGGAGAATATTTGTGCTGTTTTCTGTATGCCTTTCACCCAAGTGTTGACTGGAATGAATAGTAGGCAAAAATCATCACACTTCTGTCTTTGTATGATCAACATGAAAAATATACAGAAGGACAGCAAGATTTTACAGTTCTTGAAGAATGCCAGAAGATGAGATAACATAGAAATGTGTAGCCTAGAAAAGAGAAGTTTCACGGCAAGGGGAGTAGGAGATGAGGGGTGGCATGATGATAGCTAATAAAATGTCTTCAAAGAAATAGTACAAATTATATAAGAAATTTCCTTGGGTCCAAACAAGCAAGAGCAAGCAATGCAAGTCTGGACTCCAAGTATGCAAGCAAGGCAACTGAACAACAAAAGGGCTGGCAGAGGGGAGGATGGGGAACTAGAATTTCTAAGGAAGAAGATAAGGTTGTTGGGAACTGCTGGTGGCACCGTCTTGGAAAGTTTAGTGTGACCAAATGGGTGTTTTCTGGCTCTGTTTCCTGTCAAGCATATCCTTCTACTTCCTCTGCAGCTACAAAAAAAACTTGTCTGCTGGGGGGACTGCTGTGATGGTATTGCTGTGGGAAGAGTGTAGGAGTCTTTTTATCCATTTATGCTTGTGTTACGCATGCAGCATTAGTAGAGGCAGTCGAGTAAAACTCAGTACTTCTGGTTATAAGTCAAGAAATTACTTGTATTTTTAGGTCCCGTCAATATGTGGGGAGAGGAAAGAGAAATATTTTTGGAGAAGCCTAAATATCTGCTTTTCTGAAACTAATTTGTGACAGGGAGAACGCACATTTAATGATTTGCCAGCACAGTATGAAAACTGCCAGTGTAACAGGGAAAAGAAATAACATATTTAATTACTCAATTAGCTAGCGTAATAATTCTTAAATGTATACATTTTCATAAAGTGTTGCAGTAGTTTGTGAACTATATTTGTTATTCCCTAGATTCACTCTATTCTTTCAGTGGAATTAAAATTATTGTAGATACGATCTGGTACAATGTCCAAAATCACCTTATCAGTATCAATGCCTTGTCAGAGAACAGTTTACAGTATAGTAAGTGATTCTTTGTCAGCTCTTAGTGTTTATCCTAGCCTAGAAACCTAGCAAAGCCTGTCTACTGTTGAAAATTGGCAGATGTTCCTGGGACATGAGAAAGTGTGGTCACAGAATTGGACTGGGCCTCCTAAAGCAGCAAATGTAAAGCCAGTGTGTACTCTTCAGGCAGTGGTAGTTTCTAACAGCGGAAACTGTAATGGGAAAAATCTGTCTTCTGTTTCAAAATAATAAAGCCACACATGCTCCAGACTTCTTCCAACAATCTTTCCAAGAGCAATCCTTACACTAACTTTAGTACAGTGAGTAGTTCTGTTCAAGTGCACCCTTCACTGTATTACCATTTGTTTTCAGCACAGTAAATCATATTTGCATAATGCTTGACTAACTTACTAGCAAAATATTAGCTTGATATGACTCCGTACTGGATAAGCAGCTTACACCTGTATCTGTCTAGTGCAGCAGTATAATGGAAGTATTGAAGAGAAGACTCTTGTCTCACACAGCACTGTGCTAAGCTAATACAATGGCACAGAAACTTGCTAAGACACTGTAATATATTAAAATATGAATATTTAATATTGATATACAGAATATATGAATGTTAATCTTGAGCATTGTAGTTCCTAGATACTGCCTTGGGGCATTAGGAAAGAGTTTGTTTCTGATTAATCCGAGACTTGTACCACATGAGCACATGTGCATTGTCCTGATAAGGTTAAAAAGGTATGTTTTGCTACGTAAACATATTAGGAGTATAAACTCTTTCAAATTACTCCCAGCTCTGAGACTTTGATACCAACTCATTGACTTTGCTAACGGTGTGAAGAACAATTCTCTCCTTATTGACTCCATTAGAATTTATCAGCAATTTCTAGAACACTTTAAAAGTCTGTAAATCTGAGTTATTAGTTGTGGCTTCACTCTATTTGTAGACAGAACAGCCTGTGCTTTGTCCTTTACATTAACACAACCAAACAACCCTTTTGGGGTGTCAGCCTCTCCATATTACAGGGACGTTCTGACCTGTGATCCTGGCGCATACTCTAGTCATATGAGAACTAGCAAGAAGTCTGTAAAGATCTGAGGGAAGAAACCAGTTCTGGATGTCTAGCCTTTCTCAGATGGGTACTATATATCTGCGACGTAATTTTGCTTCATGGAATATTGTAACCTTTTCTGAATCACAGAATCACAGAATGTTAGAGTTTGGAAGAGACCTCGAAAGATCATCTAGTCCAATGCCCCTGCCAGAGCAGGAACAAAAGCTTAAAAAGAAAAGTCTTTTTAAAAGCTTGAAAAAAAGCTTGAAAGGCTTACAAGAACACATGGAATATTTAAGTAATTTCTGAAAGTGGATGGGAAATGGTATATGTGCAAAAGTTTTCCTGTAAAGCTATTTGCAAATTTGGGACTGAGATTAACACTGACACCCACTATAGCTGTGTATAAACCACAGGATTAAAACTTCATCTCTTTGACATGTTTCCAAGGCAGCTTTTCACAGACAAATCTCAGCACTCAATGTTTTTCTCTGCACACTAGCCAGCTGCTCAGAATTTTTAATTATTTTGGTGAAGAACCATTCTGTGTCAGCTGAGAAACGTTTAAGATGAAGTTAGCCAAATAGTTTGGGCTGGGAAATTGTAGATACCATATGGAAATTATATCCATATTATCATAGAATACACAGTATTAATAATGAAATGCAGATATATCATGAAATTGGCACATGAATAGATACACAAAATAGGCATATATACGCAGATCTGTTCAATACAAAGTGACTTGTGTATGCATATAATTAACATGAACGCAAAAGAACTTGTGTTGTAATTAATATAGATACTAACTACAGAAGATGTTGCCTATATGAAGCTTTTGTTTGTTTAATACTGTGCCAGGCACAAACGATGCAAAGTCTGACTGACTTCTGGGTACCAAAATGGGAAAAACTGTTGAATAGTTGTAATGATTTACAGACACATAGAGAACATAGCCGCTTTTATGTAGGGCATAGAGAACATTCAAGTGAAATCAGCAAAAACAGGATCATCAACTGGAGCACTCTGTGCCGAAAAAGGCAAACTGAACTTAACCAAGTTCAAAAGAAGACCAAAGGTGAACAAATACGCAAAAAGACACACTGAGATTGGCAGCAGAAGAAATATCTTTATCAGTAAAGGATAGCATGCCATGGCTTTAAAAGTTAAAAGGAGTAAATAATAATATTTGGTAAAAAATAATGGTCATTAACACCACATTTTTAAAGAATAAGAGGGAATTAGCATTTTGATACTGTGTTGGTAAAGATGATTGAACACTAGTAAACAAATTTTATTGACTTGGTGTGGTGGGTTAGCCCTTGGCTGG
>NW_010132603.1:0-367 GCF_000699245.1 Pterocles gutturalis
ATCATCACTCACCTCTCCCTCTGGTTTCATGCTCTAAGAATTTGTGTTACCAGTAAGTCTGGCCCCTCGGAGACCACGGTCATGCAGTAGGCCCACCCAGCAAGGTCACCAGATATCCCAGAGCAAGGGCAGCTGTACCCTGCCAGGTGCCAATTTAAGCAGCTCTTTAAGACTTCCAGTCTTGGAAACTCTTTTTCAAAGTGAATTAGTGTTTATTAAGATGTCAGCCATTGCAACATAACCTGCATTTATCCAGATCCTTTCTGCAGAGCTAGTCTTGAGGCAGGATTTGCCCATCCTCTCTTTGTGCAGCTGAGTATTGCTTCCTCATATAGTACCTCGGGCTTGTCCCCGCTGAACACCATCT